>NW_020201600.1:0-1231 GCF_001531365.2 Cynara cardunculus var. scolymus
ACCCGTAAGCTCACCAACTCTTTGTAGTTGACCTTGTTTTTATTCCATGCTTTTCAGGTTCTAAGTAAGTTGTGTGGACTTCTGGGAGCATTACTTGGATCAAGATCGATTAAGACAGTTTTTGTTGTATTTGAAAATATTTTGTAACCTTGAATTCTTGTCAAGTCGATGATCTGTATATCTTGAACTTCTGAAAAAGTGTTATTCTTAAATTGTTGCCAAGACTCACTTACCTGATACATTCCGTGTTTCCGCTTTAACGGGGTGTGACAGCAACTCATCTACTGCTTTACCCTTGCATTTCCCCTTAGGCTCTAGAGATTTGTCTTTTAAGAATAGGGCAGTAGCAGAGTCCACTATTTTTAGTGGTTTGACAGAGATTGTCTTCTTTGGTTCTGTCTTTTTCTCCCCCTCATGACGATCAGGGTCATTGCCTCCCTGATCATCATGGATTTGAGTGACTTATGTCTTGCATGTAGTGAGGGGAGCCTTCTTCAAACGCCTTAGAACTTTGGAAGCCGCCTTCTCCATCTTTTCAATGACCATCTCAGCATTCACAGAAGCATTGTTAACGTCCATCTATGTGGCCCATTTCATTTTAGAGACGCAGCGATAGATCTCATTTTTGAAGTTGTTACCCTCTGCAACGAGTTTCTTTGTGCAGTCTCTTATTGATTCGTTGGTTGCTCGGGCTTCCTTAAGAAGATGGTCGTTGTATTTCTGCATGGTCTCTCCAAGGGCTTCAACCATTGCGTCTAGCTCTCTGCGAGTGGCTAGATGGTTAATGTTAGCCCTGGAGGATGAAGAATCGATGCCATAAGTGATCGCAGAGGAGAACATCTCTTTGATCTCATCCTTGAAGGCATAGTAGTCAGTGTAGCCGGCGGAAACTATGTCTGCAGCGTATTGGGCCGCAACCTCTGTTAATTCTATTTTGAGCGTGTGGATTGAAGAGGGGTTGAGAGACAGTGCGCTGAATGCTTCTGTGAGATCATCCTTTTTGAGGACAGAGCTCTGAAAGGCTGATAAAGTTGCCTTGAGTTCAGAAGTTATGGAAGTCAACTCCTTCAGAGCCTCTGTTAGAGGTGTAAGAGCCTCTGTCGCCGGTGCGGAGGAGAACAAGCTTTTCAACTCATCCATCCTCTTGAATACCTCTGTGGCGAAGGTTTGTAACTCCTCCTTCTTCACATAAGTACTCGGGGAACCTAGATCACCAACACATGGTGACCTA
>NW_020201600.1:3936-23960 GCF_001531365.2 Cynara cardunculus var. scolymus
TCCTAAGAAGAAGTATCGACAGAGGATCCGTTCAAAGAGCCTCTGAGAGTTATCACAGAGGATCTGTGAAAAGACTTCTGTGATGAAAAACATTTTGCTTCTTTAATAGGTTTTATTCCTTTTTCAAGCACATWCTCCCCCTCAAACCTTGCATATCTCTGCGAGGTAAACCTGCTAACTAAGAAAACAAGTGAAGGTTAATCAAGAAGTAAAACTATATACAAAAAGAGATTATTCAAATAAAAACTTTATACAAAATAAATAAACAATAAGACATACAACAGTTGAGATAACAGAACCTCCTTCTTGCTTTAGGCATGATGACAGAAGCTCTAGGGTGCCAGTCATATGTCTCGAGCATCCTGAATCCATGACCCAAGTAGACACATGCTGCTTCTTCTGCATTTAGAAAACGTTTAATTTGGGTACCCACTTCCAATTGGGTCCCTTATCATTAGCCTGTTTAAAGTATGCCATAGCATCTTTTGATTTGGTCTTATTGTTCTTAGAAGAAGAATTGCCAAATTGTCTATTGTTCACCCCAGATCCATGGTTCTTAGGGTGAGAGACCAGACAGGAAGAATGGTGAATATGATTAGATAGAGCATGCATAATATTGAAACAATTACAGAAGGTAACATTGCAAGAAGCTTTCTTGAATTTTTCATTAAAATCATCAAAAAGGGGTACAAAATTTTTATTTTTTGAGCCCTTCTTAGGTATAGGCTTCTCTTTACAAGATTTCTTCCCTATTCTAGGCTCCTTTTTGAAATCCTTTTTAAAACTCTTCTGTTTAGATCCCCTCTTTGGTTTTCCTGCTTTAACAGAAGCAATGTTAGATTGAGGCCATTTTCTCAATTGTTGCCAAGTGTAAATTGGTCTTTGAGTTGCAGAGGAAGAGCATTGAGAGTTACTTTGTCTTTGATTTTCCTTCTTTCTTTTCTCAAGATCAATATCAGTTTCTACAACTTGTGTAGGACTTTCTTCATGATTTGAGGCATATTCATGCTTAGAAGTATCATTTTCAGATAGCTCTGGGAAATTTGAGTTAACATTTGTAGCTTCTGTGATATGTTTTGGAAAAAATTCAAGAGCCTCTGAGGATACTTTATCTCAAGAGGATGAATTGTACACACAAAAGCACAGTCTTCTTGAGTTTCTGGTTGTCCAAACTTAAAAATTCCTATCTGACTATGTCTCATAAATCTCCTTGGAATGGAATCCTTCTTTTCAGAAGGTGAGAAAGAGTCAATATAGTCTTCAAAAGCAACATTTTCCATTATTAAAGAAGTTCTTGTGTCTAGAGCAACCAACAGCCTTCGTCTTTTGAAAATGGATTTAGAATCTGGGATGTTACTTTTAAGATTTTTTGAAGATCTGAAGGTATTCTCAAGAGTTTTGTTAGATTTAAAACCAGGTTTGTTATCAAATTCTGAGAAACCCAGACCTCTTCTCCCCATGTTAACTTTGATCTTTTTATAAACATTTTGAGCCTCTTTAAACTTTCTAATTTTGAGCTCTCTGTCAAGAACATCTTGATGCAAAAATTCTCTTTCTTTTTGGAAGAATKHTTTGAYARAAGTAACATTRCATTTCTCATGCTCTACCTTCCTTAACTCATCAACCTTGTTTTTTAACTCCTTTTGAATTTCGGCAAACTTTTCTTTTGARGAYTTTTCCAAATTCACAAAGTTTGTTTGTGCCTCTTCGAACATTTTAAAAAATTTGTTTCTTTCCTCTGTGAGAAGAATGACTTCTTTTTCATAAAGAGAAAGTTTTTCTTTAAGCTTGTAATGTTCCAAATGGCATGAATCAAGATTATCAATTGATTTAGAAGAGTAAGAAGTGGAAACCTCTTGGTCATTTGAGTCAGAGGAGTCGGAATCAATATTTGCCATCCCACAGAAGATCTCATCCTCTGTGTCTGACAGAGATTCACCATCCTTAGCCTTGAAGCTATGATATTCATCAATACAAATGGCTCGGTTGTTCTCGAGAGTCTTCTTCCCTTCTTCGATCTGTTTCTCCAATTTTGCCCAAATGTCCACAGACAGATGGCAGTGATCAATATATTTGAAGATCTCATGAGGTATAACCATGATTAACATCCTTTTGCATTTGCTTTCCAATTCAACCAATACCTTTTCTTCATCGTTCCAGTTTGCGATTGGTTTGGGCTCATAGTGCTCAGGAACTTCGAGGGTTGTACCAGTTACTGGAACTCTTGGAATCAAATTTATTGGCACATATGGAGGATTGTAGAGAAATTCACAAATTCTGGGGTGAATTCCCTCCAAAAAGTTGATCATGCGCACTTTCCATTGCGAATATTCCTCACGGATAAGCGTGGGAGACTTTGATTGAGATCCAGTACTCATGAACGAGGTATTAACCAAGTTCGCCATTGAAATTTGAAGAGGTGAGTGAAACAGGGTAATTTGAAGAAAATTGGTGTTCTAGAAAACACAAATTAATACCAAAAGCAGAATTAATCGAATAAGAATTCAATTCCCGCTCTGATACCAATTGTTGGACCTTAAATTTAGCTTTGATATTGATCTAATACTCTGAATGAACTCTAAGACGATTAAAGTGCAGCGAAAACAATAATAAGAACAGAACAGAGTAAATAAATCAAGAACACACAGTCAAGATGAGGAAGAAGATGAATGCAGGAGAATTGCTTCAAAGGTTTTTCAATTCATTCAATTGAAAATTTGACGATTACAATACAGGAAGCACCACGATTACAAAGGCCTTAGCCGCTATTTATACTAGTTCCTAACGACCTTAGAGACCAGATCTTGACGCATGTCTTCAACTGAGCCGTCCAAATAAAGTCGATTATTCCCTAGTCACGTGAGAAGCACATGCGGCTAACAACCTTCGTAAACGGATGGAACAGAAACTTCACAGAATACGAAATCCGCAGACCCTCTGTGAGCCATCTCAGAGGCTCTGCTGTAATTGACTTGCATGTTCTATATTACAGAGGACTATTTTCCAGAACCTCTGTAAGACATACCAGAGGTTCTGCCACTCTTGATCGATCAAACGGCTTTTGTCGTTAGTCCTCTGTGGTCTTCTGCGGAGTTATCCTTCTGTCAAGACTTGCAGTATACTTTTTCTATACTTTTACAAAATAGAAATAATTGAGCTAACAATTACTCACCGATGGCGCATGTGGACTCATCTTTGGCGCATCAGTACTCACCAATGTATGCGGTAAATATGTCTAAAGTTTCACTGGTTTTCATTTAAAAGTTAACAATTATATGAAAAAAAAAATTATATTGGATTGTGCGTACACAGTATATGTCGCAGCCGTACAACTATGAGGATATGGTAAATATGTTAAAGTTTTTTTTATTGTTTATCTTGGATTGTGCGTACACAGTTTATGCCGCAGCAGGAACCTGCGATGGATGTTGCGACATCTACATCATGTTATGTCCCTTTGTAGAGTTACAAGAAGAGGTTTGTTTTCCTGATGCTCCTGAGAAGCGAGTGAGCAAGAAATCGTGATGAATAAAATCTCCATTTACGGCCTTAAAAAGCAAAAAAAAATAGACAAGAAAGCTGTTAACCAAATGCCCTCATCGATGCCCACAACTCCATTGTAGACGTTGGTTAGTTGTATGATGCTGATCAGTTGCCCATTATGCGTTTATCGACTCTAGATTATTTGCGGGCTAAATAGGAATTTTGGGGACAACTGTTGGGTAGACTTGATTCAGGGTGTTTGTGAAATGAGGTATGAGAATTACACTATTTACTAATTAAGTTGAAAAACTTACATTTCTGACTCACTTAATTATAATTAATTCATTGTTTTGTATTTTTAGCATCTTGATGCATGGAACACGTTTCTGCTCCGCAAGAGGCAACCGATAGACCGTTGAACCATCATGCGGCCTTGTTGCATACCAAGTTTATCGAACCCACATCTTGGCCCTGCGGATCAAAAGGTTTAAGGCAATGGTACACAAGAGCCATTTTCGTCATGGCGTGACATCGTTCGGGTCGGTAGAATCACGTAACAATTTTGTTATATATAGAAAATAATTTATTTGTCAATTCTTATTCACAACTTATTTTTTCAGGTATTCATCCCAATAAACATAACAAATGCTTATTGGGTGATCAAGGAGCTAGAAGTAAGGTCATGGCATTTGACTATATATGATACTTGTCCTCCGGAAATGTTCACAAAGCAGATCAATGCTTTAACCAGTGTGTTAAAGAAGTACCTTTCCGAATTCTTATTGGAGATAAGATATTATAGAGGGGTCAGGGAGACACCCAGATTGCCAAATTTAAAAATATTTTATCCAGAATGTGTGCCTCGACAGGCTGGAGTCCTCGATGATTGTAGGGTGTTCTATTGTATGTTTATTGAGTAGTTGTCCCAAGGACAAGATGTATATTGTGCGGAGCCGACAAACCATAATGCGATGTTATTTCGTCAACGTTTGGCATCTCTTTTGTATGCAACACGTATACCTTAGGTGCAATAAAAAGTTTCTTTGGTGTAAATGACATTGTTTGCACTATTTTTTTAAAATGATCTTCACTAATAATAAATCATAAATGACAATTATCCTATAATCGTCTAAATGAACAAAAACATCACAATCAATAAAAAAAAGAAATCCAACTTATCTCCAACATCGTCTTCAACTGGCAAGCTTGTAAAACAACTTCAAAAAGGGACGCTTCAAGATTATTTTAATAACCCTGGAATAATTATCACAGATCTAGGACACATGGGTAGATCAAGACAATCAATAAATCCATAATTTCTTCCCTTCAAAAAAGTAAGGAATGTATATATATATATATATATATATATATATGAAAACACAATTATATGCGAAGGTTTCATATAGGAAAACACTCACAGGTAATGAACAACAAAAGAATCGAGGACCGGGGTTGTGATCGGTCCATGACGTTCGGATGATTACATCAGCGCCACAGTTGCAATGCCTCACCATTTTTTAGCTACTGAGTTGAGAGTCTCTTGATGGTGGAACAAGTTTGTGATGAAAAACAAGGTTATTTATAGGGAAGTATAAGGGGACTTGTCACATCATCACCATTTAAGTACAATAAATTATAAAAGTTCAAACTAGAAACATTGACAACAATAAATTTACGACCCAATACAACTACATTTTATCATGCGGATAGAGTGCTTTAATTTTTTCTATTTCTTTCATGTTTTTCAATGTCCTCTTCATTCCACCTAATGTTTCTTCCAATCTCCCCACATGCAAGTTTGAACCATGCATCATGGTTCAGTTTTTTCTCCTCTTTGATTTTCTTTCTTGTATCAGCAATCCAGCACTGTTGTTGCTTAATCTGTTGTTTTGCATCAGCAATCCATCTCTTCCTCTCATTCATCTCATGTTCAATCTTCACCTTTTTGGAACCAAGGTTCGCACGTTGTTTATGTAGTATATCCAATTTGAGTTGGTAGTCCATGATAGCCTCCCTTGCATCATCGGACACTTTTAGTGGTAGTTGACTTCTCCACCATTCTTCTCCCATCCTTTCCCGCTCCTCGTTCGTCCTTGGACGTTTAAAATTAGAATTGGAAGATCTTTCGTCCATTATATAGAGAAAATAGGAAAAAGTAGCAAGTAATAAGTCTTCTAACGTCAACCCATTAAATAGGGACATATAGATAAAATACTATGACACGGTTTAACAAGTTCATGGCGCATTTATGACCGGATTTGACAACACAACGACAACTATTAAATCGTTAGGGGCAATAGTACATTCGTATGGGTTATAGGTCAGGGTTTCAGGACGAATCTTGTAAGCTTTACCGACGAATAACGTCAGAGACGATTTAACAAGTCCATGGCGCATTTATGATCGGATTTGACAACACAACGACAACTATTAAATCGTAGGGAGCGATAGTACATTCTAGGGGTTATAGGTCAGGGTTTCAGGACAAATCTTATAAGCTTTACTGACGAATAATGTTAGAGACGATTTAACAAGTCCATGGCAAGTTTATAACCAGATTTGACAACACAACGACAACTATTAAATCGTAGGGGGCGATAGTACATTTGTAGGGGTTATAGGTCAGGATTTTAGGACAAATCTTGTAAGCTTTACTGACGAATAATGTCAGAGACAATTTAACAAGTCCATGGCAAGTTTATGACCGGGTTTGACAAACACAACGACAACTATTAAATCATAGGGGGCGATAGTATATTCCTAGGGGTTATAGATCAGGGTTTCAGGGCGAATCTTGTGAGCTTTACTGATGAATAATGTCAAAGACGATTTAACAAGTCCATGGCAACTTTATGAACGGATTTGACAACATAACGACAACTATTAAATCGTAGGGGGCGATAGTACATTCGTAGGAGTTATAGGTCAGGGTTTTAGGACAAATCTTGTAAGCTTTACTGACGAATAATGGCAGAGACGATTTAACAAGTCCATGGCAAGTTTATGACCGGATTTGACAACACAACGACAACTATTAAATCGTAGGGGGCGATTGTACATTCGTATGGGTTATATGTCAGGGTTTCAAGAAGAATCTTGTAAGCCTTACTGACGAATAATGTCAGAGACGATTTAACAAGTCCATGACAAGTTCATGACTTGATTTGACAACACAACAACAACTATTAAATCATTGGGGGTTACTTGTCCACTTCTTGTAAGCTTTATTAGAGAGCGATAGTGTATAAATAGGATCCTTGCAAAACCAAATATCACAACTTTATACCGACCATATTAAATCTTATACAATTACTTGTCCACTTCTTGCAAGAAATGGCTGCAAACCCATCATCATCAAACCCTCCATCTTCTCAAACCATGCCTACTAGGATGAAGAAATCCATAGAAAAAGATGCAGCGGAGATAAAGAAGATCAATGATGATTGGTGGACAAACAGGGAGAGGCAGAATAAATTAGAGGAAGCGATCGAAGAGAAGAAGAAGACTATAAAGCAAATGTAGAAAGAGATTCGAGCTGAGGAAAAACTTGTCAAGGATATAGCGAAAGGGTACCTCGTGATGCAGGAAATGATCAATGAAAAGAAGTACTGGATTGAATCTTGCAAACAACTTTATCCAGAAGGAAATTAACAAGCATGTTATGTATTAATGTTGTTGTTTTCATTGATGTTTTCCATGGTAATGTTATGTATGAATGTTGTTGTTTTACTTGATGTTAGCTATGTTCATCTATGTATTAATGGTTAATGTTCATGTATTTCTCAATCAAACTACCATTTAGTATTAAAACAACAAAGCTACACTTTACAAACTTGCATTTACTTACTTAAATCGTAACTATCAAATACATAATCTTGTGTAGTATCAAGTTGAGACAAATCACAATCGGTTAGTCGACTAACTGATCTCCGATGACTACTTGAACTTTCGTGTGTCGGCCTAGGAGCTGGCATCGGACTCAAACAACTAAAACGAAATTGTCCACTCTGGTGGCATCGACTACAAGTTTTCACTATTGGTTCCTCGTCTCGTGAAGGAATACGATCGCGGTTACGTGGCCTGTCAGAGTTTTGTATGTCCAAGGGAGGCGGTAGGACTGTCATACGTTCGTTGGGCAACACATATTCATCTTCTGGTGGAAGGGGAACTACTTCCTCCTCGTATGTTGCATGATAAGAATTGGAGTTAAACCAAACAGAACAAAATTGACTGCAATTTTGAATATCTAAACTTCGAGCAACAAATATCACATAACTGCAAGCTATACCAGAAAGTTGCCATTGCATGCATGCATGTACAAGTCTTAGCATGCAAATCGCACGTTCATTTCTTATACCTGTCATCAACTTCAAACAACAAAGCATTAATGGGATATACCTTCCAATTTGCACTCCTGTGGATTTTTTTTTCTATTTTCGCCTCCGCCCAAGGAGTCACTGCATTCATCATTTGAGCTGCAAATATTTGATAACATTAGCATATGTTACATAATCAAACATATAGTTTTGGATGGTTGCATTTACCTCCGTTATGTCGAAGTATAAAATACCATTATTGCAATGTCGCCCGATAAAATTCCAGTAACATTGTTATCGGAAGGTAACGTGCAAACCGAGTTACTGAGTTGACAGACTCCACACTAATGGAAGTCATTGCACTGTAACGCAATCCAAGGAACTACGATCGTGCCCATCTAGTGTAACTAACTTTCTCAAGATATTGAGCGACGTTAGGTAGGCTGTGCCACATCAAATCCATTGTAGCTTCAAAGTCCAACACCTTATAAGCTTTGCATGCCTCCTAGAACATCCACATTTTTTTTGTTCTTTACTAGAGTTTAGGCGCAAGTTCTGGCTCAGATGCCGACAACAAATTTTGTGGTGTGCGTTGGGGAATACAGTTCGTATGGCCAAGTCGATAAAGGTAGCCCTATCGGTTACAAAGGTTAAATTGGGCACTTCACCGATACACTGCCTCAGCTTATGTAAAAATCATGTCTATGACAGGCCACATTCTATGTTTCCCACTCTCATTGCAATGGGTACGACCTCATTGTTTCCATCCATGCCGACCGCTAAGAACATGGTGCCCACGTATGGCCCCTTCAGATAGGCACCGTCCATTATAAGGAGCAGTCTCAGGTGTCCTAGAAACAAGCAAATCTGGAGATGAACGATGTTACAAATATAAATCCAGAACATAAGATTATGACAATAATTCAAGAATATAACAAAAATTATTACTGAACAATCGAGTGCGACAAAAAACATGTCGAATCGTCCAAGTCTATCAACAACGATCTTTGTCACAGTCCTCGGATTTGCTATCTTTGAATTGTAACAATAAACCGAGAGTAGGTTAAACGACGATTCAGAGTTCCCCTTAACAGTTGTAAGGCATATATCTTTGCTCGCCATGCTTGATTGTAGAAGATGCTAATATTGAACAGTTGGTTCACATCTTCCATCATTTCCTTTCCATGGTACACTCTCTTACTATTCTTTTAACTCCCTGCCAATATATGACCCAAAACCTTTTTATTCGCATTACGATGGATTGGGTGGACTTGGGATCTTGAACATGTGTGTTCATCATGCAATTTTTGTAACTGAAACATAATGGTACTATCGATGGAGACAGTGTAACACTTGAGATTTTTCTCAAATCTCTATTCCGTATACGTCAAGGGTTTCCACCTCGTTAAGTGATGTTTACGTTTTTTTTGGAAGTTTATAAACTTTTTTAAATTATAAGTCTTTTTTTATAAAAAAAGAAAGAAAAGAAAAAAAAGAAAAAAAAAGAAAAAGAAGGAAAAAGTCAAAAAAAGAAAAAGGGGGGGGGGTGTGTGCTGTCACTCGCCTAACCTCACCCTTTTGTTTAAGGGTTATATTTTTTATTCCTTAGTTGGGGGGGAAGAAGGGGATCGCTGGGCAGAGAAAGAAAAGAGGAAAAGAAAGAAGAGAAGAAGAGGGTAAGGAGATTAGGGCAGTATCCGAGAAAGGGGAGGAGACAACATGGTTTTGGGCTGTGAATAACAGGTGGGAGCAGCATCAAGCTCCATTTTCTGCCTTCTTTTTTTGTTCCCAAAATTTCAGGATTTCTCCCAAATCTTGCAATGTGAGTTCATCCTACCCCATTTTAGAAGCTTTATACTAATCGAAATTATGTGTTATACTTGTCTTATACTTTAATTCTAGGTTATTACTTGCTTGGTTGAAATAGAGATTTTAGGTCAAAGGAGTAAATTTGGGGGTCCTCTCTATAATCATACGATGAGTTTGGTAAAGTACTTGTTTGAAAGTATGGTTAGACATAAAACTCTAAAAACCCTCATGTTCCACGATTTGGAGTTAATTATTGGTAAAATGGGAATGTTCATTTGATTAAGGACTCATGCGAAAATTTGAGTGATGTACAAGTGGTTGTATGCTTATGTTAACGTATTTAAATATATCACTAGAATGTGATGGGTTTGTAGGCATGTAAGTCGTTTTATTCTATTTGTGTGAAGGATGGTGTAAGTTGGAAAATAGGCATTGCGATCACTATGTAATTTCCAAATCATCTTCTAACTTCCACTCGGAAATAGGCACTGTGATTATTATGTAATTTCCGAGATAAATAGCTTAAGATCACGACTGACTACATGATTATGTTAGGTTGATGTCAATGGTATTATACCTGTAAGTGATGCTATATAACGTTGATCTATGACTTACTTTGTGTTCCGTCATAATTAACGGTAAATCGGGTCTCCCCCGTCATCTTCGGATGTTTTGACTCCACCCCAAGACTTTGTGAACTAATTATTCATCCAGTATCGTTTAAGGTTAGGTTGTATTTATAAATATATGTATAGGGGTTTTAAAATTTATTTATTTCACTGTTTGGACTCACTAGGCGTAAGTCTAACACTTCTTATATTGGTATGTATATCAGGTTTCTTTAGCGGCGGGGCTTCAAAGGGTTGAGAGGAGCGTTAGATGGTGAAAGTTTATTTTTGGAACTAGCCTTCGGTGCTTGAGCGTTGCATCGGTAGACGTTACATAAATTTTTGGAAGATGAGAGGAACACCCGTACTTAATCTAAACGTAGAATTATTTAGATTAATAGGTTGTTTTCATTGTCTCATTTGTCGTTTCTTGTGTAAACGCTACACTTTTCCCCATTGTTGGGTGATTTTCTTTTGAGACTTAGTTTTCGTCAAGTTCTTGTTTGGGTCCTAGCTACCTTATGAACACACACACACACACACACACACACATATATATATATATATATATATTATGTTCTTTTAACTAGACTATTCCCCCTTTTTTTAGGGTGTTACAGACAACCATTAAACGCCAATCACAGTCCGAAGCAGAGTGACACATCGCCTCGTACCGGTGTTTGGTTGATTTCTTAACCTTGATCTGAAAGTTTTCATAAACGCATTTTAATCCCAATGCGAGTTTTAGTGCTTCATTCGAGTAAAAGGTTTGGAGAACTTTGACATAGGATGTAGGCTGGTAGGAAATGTTTCCCTGTCTAGTTTTGGTAACAGGGTCTAGGCAAAGGTGTTAGGTCAGGCATATCCAAAACTATTCCTTACCGGATGGATTTCTTCAGCATCAGAGTTATTGTTTTCGGGTATATTCAAATTTCTGCAGCAGCAGAAACATCTTCAGCCATATCTACCTCCAACAAAGTTTTTGACTGTTCTAGAGATTGGATGAGGTATGGTTTTGGAGACTGTCTCAAAGACATGTTCAAATCTTGAACCAAATAACTGTCATGATCAACAATATTTTTTGTTTCAAAATATGAATTTCCACCAACACTACCGGGGAAGAAAGTGCTTGGATTTCCTCCACTGCCACTACTGGGGAAGAAAGTGCTTGGATTTCCACCAGTACCACAACCAACCGGGGTAAAAAGTGCTTGGACCATATGGGTTTGCACCACTACCGTCGGGAAAGAGAGTGCTTGGATTTCCACCGCTAACACCACGGGGGTAAAAAGTGTTTGGACCGTCGAGTAAACTTTGATGGATTACGACACTTGATAGATTTCCACCATAACCACCATCGTCGACCACAAAGAGTGTCAACATTTCCGGCAAACTTTGATGAATGACATTATGGAATATTAGCACATCGTCGTCATTGCTTAATTGATATAATATTTGTAAGGAATTCGTTTTATTAAAATAAAATGAAAGGAGTACGTAAACTTAACTTTTTCGTAACACGTTTAACGATACCAGAATGTGTTATTGGTGAAGGCAAACGTAATACATGTTCGGGGGAGCTTAACGGAAGGTACTCTAAGACACCATTTATCTCTTGGAATGAACCGCCAGTTCGAAGATACACCAAAACATCATCACTTTGACGTGATTTCATATTTGTGTTTAAGGGTGATGAGTTGTGATGATAGATTGTGTTTAATGAGTTAAGGGTTAAGGATTGTGACGGTTTATTGTGTTGAAGGGTTAAGGGTTGTGAGAGTAGAATATATGAGAATAGAAATGAAAGAGGAGGTGTGAAAAATAATGAAATAGGAGGTTGATATTTATAATGAAACTTGTTGCACTAAAAGACGAGATAAGATTCAACCCAAAATAAGCATGGATCTCCCCTGGGGGAAGATCCGGTGAGATAGGGGGTGATCCCATATATCGAGGCAAATAGTGTTTGGTTTTTTAAAGTAGATACATGTGGACCCCACAAATTAGTTTTATATTATTTTTTTGTACTTTTCGTACTATTTGGTCAATTTTGAAGAGAATCACCCCCTATAGTCAAACCATGCCCCCAGGGGCGATCCATATATTTATTTTGGCAATTTTGGTAAAAATAATTATTTCGTTAATACATCAAGTATATTCTGGTTGTTTTGGTGATTTTTCATATAATTGGTGCTATAAAATGGTTCTTTAATTGATTGGTAAAATGACTAAGTTGTCCCTTAGTTAACGAATTTCTTTAACGTTGTTCAAGCAAGAGACTTATATCGTAACAAAATGTAAACCATGGGGATGTTGAATGTATTTATTTTGAAAGAAGGACGATATCTAAATTTTGAGCAAAGCAAAGGGACCAACGATGCAATTTACTTTTTTTTCCTTCTAAAATTTCAACTTTTAATTTTTGGTTTTGGAAAACTGCTCTTAATCTAAATCCATTAATAAAAAAATAAGAGTAGATTACCAATTTAGTCTATGTTGTTTGCCAAAAATAACACTTTTGTCCCCTATAAAATTGACAATTACAAGATAATCACCATAGTTTGTAAAAACGTTCAAATTTGATATCTTTTTTAACGACCATTAAAAAAATCATTAAATAAAAAGCATTTTTGTTCTTTTATTGATTAAATGAACCAAATTTAAATACTTTTACAAACTACGATAATCATCTTATAGTTTCAAAACTATAATACAAAAATAGTTATTTCTCACAGAACCATAAGGACCAAATTTGCAGTTTACTCAAAAAGTAAAATAAAAACAAACGGAGAGCCCTGGGTCTGTAATATCCTACGAATGCGATTGGTCCTCGATTATATATTACTAAAAGGCTACTCTACTTCCCTTTATTTGTACTGCCAAGTCCACCACCACCACGACGCTCTCTGCTTTCTCTTTCTTCCTACGGTCTGAACTCCTGTTACCAGATCAATCAACCCTTTCCTAGGTTTTCCTTCTGTATTTTCTATGCTGATCTGAGCTCTCAATTCTACCCAACAAGCACACAATATCACGCACACACCTCGAGCTAAGCGAGCCGTCAAAACCCTCGAAGTTGCAAAAAGTATTCCATCTCTAATTTGTCTTCAGATTATCTCACGAATTAGCTGAAGATTGCTGCCATTTGAGCACAAGTTCTCTCCGTTGGTTCTAACAATCAGGGACATTAATTGGTTTTCAATCATTTCTGCTAGTTGGGTGTTTTTTTCAGGTCAATGCACTGCGTGGGTTATACGAGAGATTGCGATTAAATTGATGAGTGAGGGTAGGAGATTTCGTGCAATTAAGAAGAAAAATGAGGTTGATTGTTACGGTAGAGGCTGGTACGTAGGCCTGGATTGCGTGGTTTTTTGATTTTGTTATTGCAGAATTTGAGGATGACTTCAGATGTTAGTAGGGCGGGTGGGCAAGTTGAAAGGGACATTGAGCAGGTAAGTCAATTATTACATTCTCTGAGCTTCCGGATATTATGGTCGGGTTATCGTGTTTAATTAATCAAATGCATTTAATGTGATCTCAAGTCGATTTTTACTTACCTGTAAGAATGATTAGTTATGTTTTGACTTTTGAGGTGTAGTTATGGTGCAGTGAGGCGTGGCCTTAAATTTGTGTTTGTGCTATTATAGAATGGACAATTTATAAGCATCCTATAACTGTGTTTAGCTTTCTGAGATTTTCTAGCCAACTTGAACCATTGTTAATCACCCTAGGATGATTTGACTATGTTTCGAATTCAAGGATAATGCAAAGAAGTTGGAACATGATGTATGCCCTTGTGCTGCTTAATGATGGACTTTATGTTTCTTTCATTTTTCTATGCTTTCTGACAAATCGGTATATGATGCTGGTGGGTGTAACAATCAGTTGAAGAAGTAAGCAGCATTTTAAAATAATATATGCTACTGTTAGTTTCTCTCTTTTATCTTTCTCTCTATTGTTTATGTCTTGTCTCAGCTGACTACACAGCTGTGTTATATAGAACGGTAGCTTCTTGCCTTTTCTATCATTGCATACAGCATTTTCTCCAGTATGCCGTTAAGGCATGAAGGATGTTGTTCACTTGCATTAACAACACTTGAATTTCTTGTAAAGATACATGCCATAAGAATGATTTTGTTTCCGTTAGGCTGTGGATAAATAAGCAAGGAGTTGTGAGTGAGTGTTAGATTTACATCTTCATGGATCCTATCTCTTTATATTTGAGGTTCATACCATATTCAACAAATGATATTATGTGACCCTATCCAAGTGTTGACTACAGGTGTTATGAGGCTTATATCAATTCTTTCTGATGCAAGCTTTGCTGTCTATTTGCTTATGTAGTTGAGTGATCAATTGACTTCCTTTTCCTACATTCAAGAATATCTAAAATATTATAATTTGGCAATGCAGAAGGCGTAAATTTTAAACAGAATTTAAAATGACAAAATGAACAATTTATATGAGCAGAAAATATATATGTGAGATGCCTTTAAGTGATGTACAATAATGTATTATTATACATAGGCGCGTAAGTACACTACCAAACAATCCATCCGAAGAAATGACTAGTAGTTCAATCACAGCCGAACTTATCTATTGCTGCAGTGACCACCGTGAAAGGAGATCGGCGGAGACGACCACCTTGAGAGATCGATTGGCATGGAAGAAGCCCACTATGAGAGGAGATCGGTGTGGGAAGATTTGCATGGGAGGAGATGGCTGGGAGGGAGAGACCGATTGAAGGGGAAATGTGGAACAATGAGGGATCTGAACAATTTGGCAAAGCCCTAGATAAAGAATTATCAAGAGGGTATTGGCATCATTAAGAGGTTCAATCTTTTTGCCAAACAACACTACCTCTGCGCGATTCAAGGGCTGCCTCTTAATGGTACCATTAAGATGCAAACACACCCCCTTAATGAAACTCATGTATCCACCTCCCATCTACATGACCACAAACAATATTTTATCTTTTAGAGAAAGTGTTTTCCTTATGCCCGTCTTTATCCAAATTTAACTAAAAATTGCATTTCTAAGCCAACAATCAACCATCAACTGTAGGAATTCAAAATCACAACCTTTAATCTTTTTTCCACTGCAGAAGCACCAAATGAATCTTAACACTAAACCACAAGGGTGGTGCCTGATTGGTTTGAGCTTGGCTCCAAAGGTCAAAAGTACCAGGAGGTCCTAGGTTCAAATCCAAGGAGGAATAAAAATCCGCTTGTGGTCACGGAGGTTCAAATGCGGTGACTCCGGGCTATCTGCAAAGCAAGTGGTCGCCCTAGGATTAGTCGGCTCGCATTGCGGGTTGGATATCCAGGTTAATAAAAAAAATGAATTTCAACACTGTTTGATAAGAGGCAACATTTATGTAATGCACGTGCAAACATAAAAATAGTAATCATTGTTCAAGGTATATGTGTATATAAAGTTATATGGGAGTCTGTAACCACCACATCTGTAGCCATCCAATTTTGATCCATCACCCTCATAACACTGCATGCTGTCAAGCTTGACCCGCCATGAAATCACCATTTTGCTCTTTATTTAGTTTCTTTTTCCCTTTAATAGTGTGGGAGGCTTATAAACCCATATAGGATTTTCTACACATGCCTAATGTACCCCCATACAAATATATTGTTGTATGTGAGAAAAATGTTGGAGCGATTGAGAATATAGGTTTATGCTAGTGTATTTGGGAGTCCATATTTATTTTTTGTTGGATGTGAGAGTGCAAGGCATTGAGTGAAACACAAAGACTGGAAATGGAGAAAACTTAAACCTTTGCAAGGCTAATAGGCCCATGTTATTTTTTTTTAAAAATCTGTTCATACGTGAGGTAGTTATGCTTGCATATAGTTTAGGAGTGAAATAGTCACGCAACCGGTCTATTTTTATGCAGGATTATGTATACTGCATGTTAAAATAATGTCAAATACACGAACTATGATGCGTAACAGTAAATACAGAGAGGCTCTACACGTATGCAAGGTTATAAATGACATGAGACGTGGCGTGGGGTGAGGTCAAGCCTCAAGACTTACGAGTTACGGCGAGGCCACGATGTTTTTCAAGGCGTGCCCTGAGGCGACATATACGAACATCCTTGTATGTGTTAGTGTTTTAAGTAGTACTTTAGAACAAATTAAATTCATATAAAGTAATGAAACTAAAAAAGAAAGAAGAACTATTGATACGAGATATATAGATCTTACATAAAATGATATCAAGAGTGCAAAATCGGGATTAAATCTCTTGAATCTCTACTCACTACTTTTTTCAATTTTCAAAGAATTTGTGTTCGACTTTTTGTGTATGGGAATGTGGGCAAGTATTTACCTATTTAAGGTTTTTGTTTTTAAGTTTCTTTTTATGTTCATTTAAGTCCTAGGTCTCGTACATAATTATTATTTATCGCTCAAATTATATATTGAAGTAACCCCACACCTTACTAAGTAAGGCGCCGTGACGTGCCATAACGTGTTACAGTGCAAGCCAAGCGTTATAATGGAGCCATGGGGGTTAACGTGGCAGCGAACCCAAGCCTTGACGCCATAACGCGCCATAACGAGGTTATAACGAGTTATTTAGAACCATGCACGTATGTATGTGTACAGAGTCAGGTTCATACGAGAACAATAACAAAATAAGAGAACAACAAAACGGTCGAATCACATGTGATTTTACACTAAAAGTACATATAAAATCACATGTGATTCAAGCGACTTTGACCGCGACCACACCCTTTTGTTGACCGTTAATGTAAAATCACATGTGATTTTGCACGTGATTTGGCCGTTTTCATATTTTCTTATTTAGTTATTGTTCTCATTTGAACCTCCATGTGTATATACATATATATATATATATATATATAGCGAGAGAGAGAGAGAGAAATTGTAGTCATGCCTTTCATGGCGCTCGACCATCAATTAATTTTTTTAGTATTCATTCTGCCCATAGCGTCTGACTTCCCTTTAGTGGTTCTCCCAAATTTGAGATCCGATATATTAACCTATTTCTTTTTCATGTCTTCAAAGTTACAATGGTATTAATGAGCTTCATCTGAAATGTGGGTACAATGGTTGCTAAAAGGTAATACACTGTAGTATACAATATTATGCTTCAGTAAAAGACGGGCATACCAAATTCAGAGCAATGTTCAATGAGGGGTTTACATTTTCGTGTAGAATTAATTTGAAACTACAGTCAATCATTAATGATGGGCCTACCTTTCCCTTAATGTGCTTTCTGAAGTATGAGATTTCTATTGCTATCTACTATTCCTTAGGTGCATGTATTCTTCTTGTAATATTAACAAGTGACATTAGCTATGAATGAGGGAGTACAAATTTATAAATCATTTTTGATTCATGAGATGCCGTTTTCTCACGGTATAAACTATCATAAAGCTGGTAGATAAGCATTTCTAGCTCTTACAATATAGAATAAGCTTGTGTAAGTTAATTATAAACATTTCTACTCAAACAATTATACCTGAAATAAACTTGGAAGTAGATAAATATTTTAATTTATTGTCATGGTGGCGTTTTGTACTCAACCAAGCTTCATCAATTATGCGATGTTGTAGCCAACTTAATAATATCTCCTTAAAGAGCATAGTATTGTTGTGATGACATGATTTGCTACTTAAGCTTATGTTCAAGATCAATGACTATTTCAAATAACCAGATAAGGTAAATGAAGAAGATTAGCCACGCAAATATAGTTCAAACTTGAATTCAAATGAAATAATAAAAATAACCCACAAATTGGACAGAACTGCCATACTACTATTCTGTTACCATGGATGTCGTTCCTGTGACACAAGTAATAGTTTCTATATGTGTGTGTGTGTGTGAGTATATTTGGTCATTGCTTAACCAAATATGATTCACCATCAACTTGCATGGATAATCTGGGATGTGAGTTCATGAAACGGTCATAAAAAGTTGAATTAACACCTTATTTTGTAGTCTTTTCTCTTTGAATTCAAAGGATGTATTGACTTATGCACTAATTATTTTCTAGACTGATCAATCATATTATTCAACCTGCCATTCCTTCTGCATGGAGTATTAAATCTCAAAGCTTGTATATGAAATACTATGGCATCATCATTACATATGTTAAACTGTCGGTGTTGAATTGATGACTAGAAATAGTATATTAAATTAACTTCCTGCTGACATATAATGTGATTGGAACTGTTTTAAACGACCTAATATTCTCAGAAATGTGTAACTACTACAAGAAGATCGAAATATATATGATGTTATACTTGTCAGGTTGAATATTGACGTCCGGTAATGATTGATAAAATCAACTTTTTTCATTTGTAAATTCTGCTAGTAACTGCTATCAGTTCCCTAACAAGTAGTGATACTTCTGTCTAAGCTATATGGTTTTTTACATTCTGATGGATGTTTAGATGCATGTTTTATGATCGCTATTTGTAGCAGAAAATGTGGTGAATTCTGTTTTAACTTAGCTTCGAGTGATATTTATCACAGGCCATTACCGCTCTTAAGAAAGGGGCTTATCTTCTCAAGTATGGAAGAAGGGGGAAGCCTAAGTTTTGTCCCTTCAGGCTGGCTAATGTAAGTTTGACTTTTACCTTTTTATGATCAAGTACCTCCAAGAGGTTTTCTTATATTTAGTATTTTTATTATATTTCCAATTTAATATATTTTATTTTTGTCATGACATCTACTCGATCTTTATCCTATGTTTTTCCTAGTATGACCCTATTTCTACCTTAACTACTGTATCAAGGTTTCCGTAATCAAAATTGCTGTTTTGATGCATGCTACTTAGTATTTCCTTGATGAATTTAGCATAAAAGTCACGTAAGTATTTCCGTAATCTTTCTGCATCTGCCACTTTTATAGAGAAAGAATAGATGCATTTGAATCACTATGCTTCCTTTTCATCATCTTTTAAACAAATTGGACAGTGTGTGGTCTTAAATGATAAGTAATATCAATCTCTTTGTGACTGGGGTAATCAATGGTTCACTATTCGATTGATGCTGATTTTTCTCTGCTATTTCAGGATGAGTCCATTCTCATATGGTTTTCTGGGAAAGAAGAAAAACACCTTAAACTAAGTGATGTCACCAGAATTGTATCAGGGCAGCAAACTGTAAGTAATTTGCTTTGCCGATTTTATTTTGCGCAAGAGCAATTATGGTCATTTGAGGGGAAACAACAAGAACTCTTCATTTCAAGAAGGAAAAATTGGCATCAAAACTATTTATCGAATACGAGAAACTAAGACCCTTGAGTGACTTAAAAATAAAATTTTAATTATATTAGTAGCTATTTGGATATTTAGCTTTTTATACTAAATTGTGAAATAGTAAACAATGTATGTTGTAGGCAAACAATATATATACACTCTTATTATCTGAACCACAGAATGAGTTAAAGTATGGATTCATGGGTTTGGATATCAGTAAATAACAATTGATGCATAAATGGTTCCTATTGAAACTATAACCGGACCAAAAGGACTTGTGTGTTCTCTGGTTAACCCTTGTATGTTGTAAGGTTATGTTGGCAAACTAACTGATAAGCTAGCTGATGATTAATCACGTTTGCATAACAAGCTAGTTGGAAAATGTAAAATGACCAAAAAGGACATGTAAAAAATTAGTCACTTTTAACATTTGATAATATATATAAACAAATAACTAATGATACAGTATGTTAATTAATTCAAACCAGATGGTAAAGAAAATTAAATAATATAATATGTTAACTAATAGAATTTTAATTTGATTATTATTATATATAATATT
>NW_020201600.1:24026-50630 GCF_001531365.2 Cynara cardunculus var. scolymus
TATATATATATATATATATATATGAATAAAAACAAAATTGGTCAACCTTACATATCTTAAGAGAATCTTCAACAACTATGCTATAATTTCTCTAAAATAGAGTATTAGAAGTCAAAATCTTAAAAAAAATTACATTTAACTCCAACTGATGTTCTATTTTAGCAATTTCTAACATTAACTATATTATTAAAATATTCAAAACAGTTAATATAATATTATTTCTCTCTTCTAAACATTTATTATAAATACCTCATATTGTTGGAAAGTGTTAAAATGATAGTTTCTCTCTATTAGATATTTTCACAATCTCTCTCCTATTTTCTCTATTTTAGCATACAAGATAAGATAGCATAGCTGTTGGAGCAAAAAATTGCTAAAATCCCTCTTCTCTCTATTTTAGCATAGTTGTTGGAGGTGCTCTAATTAATTAGTAATTCTCAACAAAAATTAATAGTTAAATCAAATATTTACTTGAATATATTTAGTTTTATTAAATCAAATATTTACTTAAATATAATCTTTATTTAAGTTACAAGAACATTTTTACAATTGTTGTATTTGTCTTTTGACGACTAAATATATTGGATAATAATAGAATTATTATAAAAATAATTGATATGGTTGATAATAATTGTAAATAATTAATAATTAGTATTAGTGAATAATTTACAAATTAAAATTAATTAATAATTTGAAATTATTATTAATTAATACTAAATAATAATTATTAACAATCAATAGTCATAAATAAAAATTAATACTAATCAGCGGTATACTTGGAAGAAGTGGCAAAAAGCTTATGGAGCTTATTGAAACGCTACTCCGAGTAGCATTTCAATAAGCTAGCTTATCAGCTAGTTTTTGCTCATCCAAACGGGGCATTTCCAATAAGCTCAAAAAATAAGCTAGCATATGTTTGCCAAACATGGCCTAAGTGTGGCCATATCAAGTGTAATTGAGATGGTCGGAAGATCAACCAACCAATCATGGCAGCCACCATTTTCACATTGTGTGATCTCAAATCCAGCCGCCACAACATGGAATTGTAGAAGTTTTATCTCCTAGTCAGAAAATCAGATCATTGACTCCTTATTTCTGCAAACTATTTTTAATGGTTGCTGGCAACAGAACCTTGATCCATGCCATGTAATCTTTATTAGGGAATCTATAGTTACTTTATAATATCAAATCATATATTAAGGAACCAATGCTTTGTGAATACTTGGGGGGAAGAATGGAAATAATCTTTCTCATGAATTTTGCTTTGTTTTCACTTTTAGTGTATAATTTGTAAGTGAGATTTATCAATATCTATATACATAATTATATAGTGAAGATCAGTTGAAGCCGAAATTAAACTTGACATGAGTGCCAAAACTTTCCTCTATTGTGAGTGCCACTGAGATTGTTATTCGAGTTGAAGGACACATCAAGAACTGATGTGTACCTATCCCCCTATTGTTTCCCAGCTAATATAATAGCATAAACATGCGGCTAGAGTAGCCCCATGATTACCAATACATAATATGACATCTAACATCATTGAGGACCTTATCCAGAACTTAAAGGGTACATATAACTCAAATCAGCACTTAACATCAAGTGTATCAAGTTCTCATCAAATGAGTTGGCTTTGTCAGTAGTGGTTAGTGTTAAAACCTAAAAGTGGTCAGTGACACTTACATTTTTGCTTTCAACTGATTAGGTAATCCATATTTTTATCCCGAGGAAAAAAGAGAAGGCGTATCAGATGATATGTCATTCTTTAGTACAATGTTAAATAATTTCAAATATTCATGTTCAATTCCGAGAACCCTTTTAGGAGTTACAACCGTAAAAATGTAATTACTTGAATCACTTTCTGGTAAATATACACACAAGGTATATATATGTATATGTGCATGTGCGTGTGTGTGTGCGTGTGCATTCAGTGTTTTGTGCTTAAAAACGGAACCTTAGTTCTCCACTATTGGTTTAAGTTCTATCTGACTTGATACCTTTAATTTTATAGTTCCCTCAGTTTTGTTCAGGGCATTATCATCTGAAATTTTTATGTTCTACTATTAAATTGTCGTATTAAGATGAATTCAGTTGTTTTTTTCGTTGTTATGAATATTTACCATGATTTCTCTTTGTTGTCTAGCCAATCTTTCAAAGGTATCCACGGCCTGAGAAGGAGTATCAATCGTTTTCCCTAATATACAATGATAGGTCTCTGGATCTGGTAGGACTTCCAGCTCTTTGTGCAATTGATTTTTTAAACATTTTGTACTATTGCTGGCCTTATATCTGCCAGTGAGTAATAGCTTTCGGGAATTGCTGTTTATTTTCTTGCAATTGTTTTTGTTTACTTAGATCTGTAAGGACAAGGATGAAGCTGAGGTATGGTTTAGTGGCCTTAAGGCACTAATATCACGTGGCCGTCAAAGAAATTGGAGAACAGAATCAAGGAGTGATGAAATCCCATCTGAAGCTAATAGTCCCAGGACATACACGCAAAGAAGCTCACCTTTACATTCTCCGTTCGGTAGTGGCAATAGCTCACAGAAGGTACCGCTGTTGGTGTGATGTTTGGATGTACATACATTTCGATATTCACACACTCTTGCATGAATGTTGATTTCTTGTCCCTGTACAGACATTTCCATGTGTGTTTCTATGCATTCGAGGTAATTGCTTTCACATACAAAGGTTAAACGTCATGCTATGTTGCATTTTCAGGAAACTGGTGATCAGCTCTGCCTTCATAGTCCATATGGAAGCCCTCCTAAAAATGGTCTGGACAAGTCATTTCCAGATGTGATTTTGTATAAGGTTCCTCCCAAGGGTTTCTTTCCTCCGGTTGCTGCCAATGGATCTGTCCACTCATTGTCATCTGGCGGTTCTGACAGTATACATGGCCATTTGAGGGGAATGGGGGTGGACGCCTTCAGAGTTAGCTTATCAAGTGCTGTTAGCTCATCAAGTCATGGTTCTGGTCATGATGATGGAGATGCGTTGGGGGATGTTTTTATTTGGGGGGAAATCACTGGAGATGGTGTTATGGGTGGTGGACCTCACAAAGCAGGCAGTTGTTTTGGTGCTAAGATGGATTCTTTGTTGCCTAAAGCCTTGGAATCTGCAGTAGTCCTCGATGTTCAGAATGTTGCTTGTGGTGGAAGACATGCCGGGCTAGTTACAAAGCAAGGGGAGATGTTCTCTTGGGGTGAGGAATTAGGGGGTAGACTTGGCCATGGCATAGATTCTGATGTTTTGCATCCAAAATTGATTGATTCCCTTAGCAGTACAAACATTGAGCTTGTAGCATGCGGTGAGTATCATACATGTGCTGTTACCCTCTCGGGTGATCTGTACACATGGGGTGATGGACATTTTGGTATTCTTGGGCATGGGAATGAAGTTAGCCATTGGGTTCCAAAGAGGGTAAATGGTCCATTAGAGGGTATCCATGTTTCATCCATTTCATGTGGGCCCTGGCATACTGCTGTAGTGACCTCTGCTGGGAAACTGTTTACTTTTGGTGATGGGACATTCGGTGTTTTAGGGCATGGAGATCGAAAAAGTGTTTCAAGACCTAGGGAAGTGGAGTCACTCAAGGGACTTCGAACTGTAAGAGCTGCTTGTGGCGTCTGGCATACTGCTGCAGTTGTAGAAGTTATGGTGGGCAATTCAAGTTCCAGTAATTGTTCTTCAGGAAAGCTATTTACATGGGGAGATGGTGATAAAGGTCGACTAGGACACGGGGACAAGGAAACTAAACTAGTACCTACTTGTGTTGCTGCACTGGTTGATCCAAACTTCTGTCAAGTCGCATGTGGACATAGCATGACACTAGCACTCACTACTTCAGGTCATGTGTACACAATGGGCAGTCCTGTTTATGGTCAACTAGGAAATCCTCATGCTGATGGAAAGCTCCCCTCTTGTGTTGATGGAAAGCTCTCAAAGAGTTTTGTAGAGGAGATAGCTTGTGGTGCCCATCATGTCGCAGTTCTAACTTCAAGGACAGAAGTTTATACTTGGGGCAAGGGAGCTAACGGTCGACTGGGTCATGGAGACACAGATGATAGAAACTATCCAACTCTAGTAGAAGCCCTAAAAGACAAGCAAGTTAAAAGCATTGCCTGTGGTACAAATTTTACTGCAGCTATATGCCTTCATAAGTGGGTCTCAGGAATTGATCAGTCCATGTGTTCTGGATGCCACCTTCCATTTAATTTCAAAAGAAAGCGCCATAATTGTTACAATTGTGGCCTTGTTTTTTGTCATTCATGCAGTAGCAAGAAGTCACTCAGGGCCTCTATGGCACCAAATCCAAACAAACCCTATCGTGTTTGTGATATTTGTGTTAATAAATTGAAGAAAGCTATTGAAGCTGATGCCTCATCACAGTCTTCTGTGAGTAGAAGAGGAAGTTTAAATCAGGGTTTAAATGAGTTAAATGATAAAGATGATCGGTTGGATTCACGATCTCGTCCTCGGCTTGCTAGGCTTTCTTCAATGGAATCTTTGAGACCAGTTGAAAATCATTCTTCTAAGCGCAACAAGAAGCTAGAGTTCAATAGCAGCCGTGTCTCGCCTATTCCTACTGGAAGCTCTCAGTGGGGAGCTCTTAACATATCAAAATCTTTCAATCCGGTATTTGGTTCTTCCAAAAAGTTTTTCTCAGCTTCAGTTCCTGGTTCGAGAATTGTTTCTCGAGCAACATCTCCAGTCTCAAGACGGCCCAGCCCACCTCGCTCCACCACACCAACTCCAACTTTGGCTGGACTATCTTCACCCAAGATCATTGGTGATGATGCTAAAAGGACAAATGATAGCCTCAACCACGAAGTAACTAGACTAAGAGCACAGGTATATTAATTGTCATGGATCATATTTGTATCTATCTTTTTTAAACATATTATGTAGCATTTAATTGTTGTATGTGAGCTTATAAAAAAGCCCTGGAAATGGACAAGTTACACCATAACACATAAGAAAAGACGAATTAATAAAAGATTGAAATATTTGGCTCTACTCAAACATTCAATGTTATTGCAAATATTTGGGGTTAGTTGATGTATAATTACTGGCTAGCAGATCCTGAATCTAGGGTATGGTAGGTGTGCCCATGGTTGTCACATAGATGTCATTAAGGCCTCGTCAATGAGCATCTGCATCTCTGATGTGGGCATCACTGAAGTAGTCCAAACATCTGATCGATCAAGTCCCTTAGCCTCATAGTTGATGCCAATCAATTGGTTTGTTTTCATCCCTGAAAACACAATTAGTGGGAAAAGTGTGATGGGACAAGTTTTTAGTTGTTAACTAATTATTGGAATACATTGAATAGAAGGCATGGACAAAGTAAGGGCTATGTGACAAGGTGATGCATTTCCCAAGAAATTAAATAGGTGGTATGGTGGTAAACAGAATCTTCAAGTGATGTGATGCATGGGAGTTTGATTATGTAAATGCAGTAAAGTAGAGTTAGACAAATCTGACTATAAGGTAAGCATAAATAAATTGTTAACAAGGAAAACCCATCCTTACTTGATGCCCTTTAGAAGAAGCGTTTGGATGAAGCAACATGAGTACAGGGAGGTCCTACCTCAAATGGGAAGCCAAGACCTTTTTAGGTTTGTTTGTATATTCCCATTTTCTGTGGCCCTAGTTCTTTCTATAAATTACCAGATCTTGTAATCAACATTTACATAATCTGAGATAGAATTTTCTCCATTGGTGAAGGTAAGAACTGACATTCTTGATGACCTGAAGGACCAAGACTGTACAGAAATACCTCCTGTAGGATTTGTGTGGTGAGCTACATGTGTAACTAGTAACATTTATGATAAATGCATTTTTTACCAGCAACCATGTGTGACTAGTGTAATTCAAGATTGACGACAAATAATATATTTTGATTTTTATTGATGAAAACTTGATGTTAATAAATGTTATGTGTGTTAAAATTTAGTCGTTGTATTCAGTTTGGTCTTCATGTCAGGTTGAAAGTCTTACCCGTAAAGCCAAACTTCAAGAGGTTGAGCTGGAAAGAACTTCTAAACAGCTGAAGGAGGCTATAGCAATCTCAGGGGAGGAAAGTTCAAAATGCAAGGCAGCGAAAGAAGTGATCAAGTCACTTACAGCACAAGTAAGATGACTGTTATTAAACTGTTTGAATGTCCCATTTGTTACATAGTCCTTGTGCTGCACAATACCGAACCAATTTTTATTTCTTGTTCTATCAGCAACTAGAATTTGGGAATCATACATATTTGTTCCTAATTTTTTTTGTCCACTTTAAAGAGATTTTGGCACCTGAAATAATTCATTTCAGAAATAGCATCTACTGCATCTCAATCTAACTCACTTGACCAAACCTCGAGTCAAAACACACCAAGATACCTGAGATGTGATTACAAGTGGGAGAACAACATTCAGATACCAAACAGTCTGCTGCAATGTGGTTATGTGGATTAGAATTTCTATAACCTAGGTGTCCCATCACTATCTGAACCTTCAGTTTGGTTTCTAATTAAACAGGTAGCTTGTTTTGGGAAGCTTGCTCAACATAGATGGGGCAAAGGGTGAATTAGAGTTAATTGATTGGAAAAGTATCAATTTAATTTGACTTAAATAATCCCACATGGAAGTCGATATATGGACATCGTTTTATCTCACCCTGATTTGGCAAAGTCAAGAGTTACTGCACCTATATTATGGATGAAAAGTTCCCAAATATATGAAGTTCACTTACAAATTTCTGCAAACATATTTTTCCAACAGACTATGCTAGCCTTTGTATCTGTGTCAATTCTCTTTATTAAAATAACATCTTCCTTCCTGCTCTCTAGCTTACCTTTTTGGCAGTCGAAGGCATCAATTACTTTGTCAAGTGGTGCACTACAATGCTTTACTTGGTTTTCCTTTCGACCCATTCTGATTGTCACATATTCCCTTTATTGTTGTTGACTTAATGTTGTAAAAAGCACATGTAAGAGCTTGCCATACTTGAAACAACTTAAAGGAAATGAAAAACCTTTAGAGATTTATACACGAATTATATAGTTAAAAAGGATTTTCTGTATTTATGTATGTATATGTTAGGGCCTCTCCTCATAACAGAGCTTCTCTTGACTGGAGTTGGAGGGTTTCACCTCAAACTGAAACATCTCAAGGTAATAGTAGAGGACAATACGGGGTAGCGAAATGCTGCCTATGAGGCCGGGACATACAGATTACTGAGATCAGAGTCTGTCAACTATGGGTACAACAAGCTTATCTTAATGTCCATAAACTATGAGATTATATGGGAGCAACTCTTGCAACTCATCATACATCTTATAGCACGTGGAATACACGGAATTAGCCTGCTGTTTTCCTGTTACTATTTTATCTTTGAAGTGTGACATGTGCTCTTAAATTTGACCTTCCTTTAGTATCCAGTAATTTTTGAAAGGAGAGAATGTAGAGGGATGCTTATCAGTTATTAACTTGCATCTTATGATAAGTCTCGACTTGAAAAAAACCTGTCAAGTATTCTACTGGCACTTGCATGTATAAGGTGTACAATTATGTGGCATCAAGGAATTCACGCCTAAACATTGTCTTAGTGTTAATAAAATATATATCCTTCATACCCTATTAACGGCTGTGGTCAATCTCAGATACAACAAGATATGCACACATTTCGGGATGTTCCATTTAATCTTTCTTTCTCTTTGTTCTTTTTTTGGCATTTTTTGCTGCGTATTGTCGAGTTATTATTTCCATTCTCATTTAGTACAG
This sequence comes from Cynara cardunculus var. scolymus, assembly GCF_001531365.2. Lineage (NCBI taxonomy): Eukaryota > Viridiplantae > Streptophyta > Magnoliopsida > Asterales > Asteraceae > Cynara > Cynara cardunculus. The sequence continues at coordinate 31,800 of NW_020201600.1, forward strand.
CCCTAGTTATATGCATTCTTGTTCAAGAAAATGAAGGTGGTCAAAATATAATTTGGATATGTGAACTATGTTGTGATCGTTCTTTGGTGCATTGCTCACATAACTGTACTGGTAAATGTTATATTGTTGGACTTAGTTCTTTATGACGTCCTTTGTTCTCTGCTTTTGTATGAAAAAAAGCTGAAAGACATGGCAGAAAGGCTGCCTGTGGGAGCTGCACGGGACGTCAAACCTTATTCGTTCACTTCCTTTGGCTCCAATCTTGCTTCCAGTGATGTCTTGTTAAATGATCAGCCTAATGGTCAAATGACATCATATAAGGAACCTGATTTATGTGGTTCAAATACCCAATTACTGTCAAATGGATCAAGCACCATCTTAAACCGCAGTTCAGGACACATCAAAGCAAGTCATTCGGAAGCAACAGCAAGAAATGGTAGCAGAAACAAAGATAGTGACTCTCGTGGTGACGATGAATGGGTTGAACAAGATGAACCTGGTGTTTATATTACGCTGACATCCTTGCCTGGAGGTATTAAAGATCTTAAGCGCGTCCGCTTCAGGTATGTATTTTAGCTTTCTGTTTTCCCCTGACTTCAGTATTAAAACTAATGAAATTGCTCGAGGAGCTGTACCTATAGAGGTGTCAAAAACACCAAAACTGAATAAACCACAAAATTCGGGCTAAACGGTTTGGTTAATTGAATAAGAGTAGTCTTATTTGGTTTGTTTTTGCTTATTTTTTTACATTTTTGGTTAAATCGAGTAAGTCAATATATAACTATATCTATAAACTCTCTTCAAATTCAAATAATATTCATTTTGTAACCCGTTCATAAACCTTTTCCTCTCTCACAACTTACCTAAGAAAATCGTAACAATTTCGTAAACAAAATTTCATGAAAGAAAACAAACAAACTTTGTTCGATAAACCTTATTAAAATAAAACCCTTACTCAAATTTTCCGATAACCAAATCGAATACCTCAAAAAAAATTAAACCGAACCTTATTCAGTTCGGTTATTGGGTTGCTCAGAAAAAGTTGAAAACCGAATTATACCCCTACTAGTATCTGAATTTTGTCCTGATAAAATTAATTTTCTTAAGCTCAAACAGGAAGGTGCTAATCCTAATGGCTACAAGGTTTGGCTATGGTCCATGAAACTTGGCAGCTTAACTGCTATTCATATATTTGGAGGATCTAGTCTTAATTAATTTTACTTTGGAGATGAGAAATAGTGGCTTTACTTACTATTCCGTGTGTCCACATTTTCATTGTAGTTTGTCCCAAAATAAGTGTCCATTTTCAAAAATAGGTGTTCACTTTTCAATTCTACCTGTGAATTATAAGATGAGAAATTCATTGCTCATTCTATTATTAATGGTAAATTGTCTTTTATTTAAGTCAAAAGTGTAGTAAGTACGTATTTCTACAATTGTGTTTTTCATCATAGATATTTATTTTGGGACGAAGTGAGGAAATCTTATATCATGTTAGATATTGCTGGATTATTTCAATTCGAACTAAGGGGCCGTTTATTAAACGCTTATCGGATGAACATGGTAAGGGCCGAGAATCTTACCCTTTAAGAGCGATGATAAAGATGGAGAGTCTTACCCGGTAAGTGAGGGCGACGGCTTTTATCCGTAAGCGCTTACTGGATAAGTGGTTGCATACAATACCGTTTTGATGGACTACAATCTTACCCGATAAAGTAAGTTAAGAGTGTTGACTCTTACGGGTAAGTGTTTACCAGGTAACCGTTTACCCAAACGGCCCCCAAGTGTCCCATTGTGTGTTCCACATAAGAAAAATACTTGTTTTGCTATCTTGATTCGCACATACATGGCTTAAAGCGGCCTGTAATGGAAAAGGATTTGAAGTGCCTTCAACTGTTTGAATGCAGTCGAAAGCGTTTCAGTGAGAAACAAGCAGAGCAATGGTGGGCTGAGAATCGTGCAAGAGTTTATCAACTCTATAACGTCCGACTGGTTGACAAATCAAGCGTAGGTGTTGCAAGTGATGACTTAGCACAATGACATGTAGAAACTTCGTATGTAAATGAATCTCCTAATTCTTGTTTTCTGCTGCTGCATTTTTACAAAGCAAAGCTCGCTTTGATTGGATTTGTCCGGTTTAGTCACATCATCTCATCATCAGGAGCCGGGTTGGTCTTCATGCAAACAACTGCTTTATACTTTGGGGTATAGGTCAGGTCTGCATACAACATACCATACCCTTAACCCCACATTTGGGTGGGATATACAGGGCTCGTTTGGTTTGGTTTGGTTTGGTTTGAGTTATCTCATCATCTGGAGGTTAGAAAGCAAAGATTCCCCATCCATCTTCCTTTATAGGTTCCATTAAAATTGTTTTACTTTTCATGGTTGATGAATATGTAAATTGGTTGTAGGTTTTCTAGCTCTTTTTCTTCAAAGCTGCTACAGTGTATATTGTCATAATATCTTTCGAGTTTTGGCTTCTTAGGTTCCAGAGTTTGGTGTATCTCCAGATCTTGTGGATTGCTTGTATTTTGCTATCATCTAATGTTCACTGGTTTTTCCTTTCATCTAATATTCACTGGTAATTCCTATCGCCTTTCTTCTTCCAAATGTATTTTGACTTGTGCTTACCGGTTTTGTATTATATGTTACCCTTTTATCAATTATTTTTCCCCTTCAACTTGAGGTAGTTGGTAGCTTACCGTGATATAAGGTTGCGTGGAATATGTTGGGGAATTTGTAGGTATTATGAGAAAATCGCAAGTAGAAAACTTGGATAAAAACTTAAAATCGTGTGCGCGATTGTTTTTCTTAACTGATATTCCGAATTCGAGGATAATCTCCAATTTTGAGTCTTGATTTTGTCAGAAATTGTTCCCTTTCTTACTTAGAGAGTTGTAACGCTCTTATATTAATGCTGAGAATAATTCCCTATTAAATGGAAATTATTGCTGAAATAAGGAGTGAGGTTACAGATAAGGCAAAGTACAAATTATTGACAAATCATCAGCTAGATTGAGTTGAACACAGATGGCAATCCTTTAGCGAAACTGAATACTAGTGAAACATCAACGAAGTTGAACGCTAGAGAACCATCAACTAGTTGAACATAATTGACCCATTATCTAGCTGAAGTCTTTACTAAAATCACCAAAATTCTTTCCCCATTTTTCCCCCTAAAGTACATAATATTTATATACGACAAATACAACAAATAAACTCACACACCTTTCTCACATTTGGTGAGATTTGAACTCCTGACTTCCTAGGAGGCTGAAGACTACAATAACGCTAGGCCAAAGGCCTTTTGGTTTCTTCCCCTATTTTAGTGCAACCCTTGATTCACTAACAATTATTAATATCTAAAAGATTGAATTTCCATCTTAGTACATTACATATTTCAGATACTCGAGAATCCGAGTGTCCTATGGAGTGAATCCTTCAATCCTTTTGAATACCGGAAAATAACATAGACATGAATTTACATGACTCTATAGAGTTCGAACTTGACATTATAACATGCCATATATCTTCATCCATTCATGAGTGTATACAAAGCCCAGTCCAAGCTTCTTGAAGCGGCCACACTTCACACTCATATATGCACTTGTAGTACCGAGCACATACCTTGGGATAAGCAGTTTGTGTTCTAATCTCTAAATTGAGTTTTCCCATTGAATTCAACTTCTAGTGTTGTATTAGAAGTGAGTTGGGTATCACACATGTAGTGTTTTACGAGGAAGAAAGAAATGAAATGAATGTTCTTTTGGAAAAAATGTAGCTAAATATAAGAATTTTTTTGGGGCGATGGTCCACCGACAGGGTGCATATGAACTTCTAAAGAGTGGGTTCCAAACCTGGGTGGCACTATATTAGATGGACTTTAATCACATCCCTATAATCGACTTGTTAACCAAGTACCTAGCCAACCCCTTCATCAAATGGTTCGCTAGATTATGTTGTGATCGAACAGAAAGAACCGAAATCACCCCATTCGTTATTAACTCACGAATCATGTCATATCTAACACCAGTGTGTAGACTTGCCATTAATATTTGGTTCTAAGCTTTAGCCAAAGTAGCCGCACTATTACAACAAATAGAATTGGCTGATATTAGTTTCGACCATAATGGAATTTCATGGACTAAATTCCTTTGCCACTCCGCATCTTTACTCGCAGTAGCTAATGCCACAAATTCCAACTCCATAGCCGAACTCTTGATACAAGTTTGCTTCGTGAAAGCCCATAAGATGGCACCTCTCCCAAGCAAGTATACCCAACCACTCGTAGAAGAGTGATCTTGTAATTTGGTATTCCAACTTGCATTCGAATATCCCTCTAATATCGAAGTAAACCCTACATGTGACGAACGATAACATATAGTTTTCTTCAAGATTTAAATACCAATCTTATCGCCTGCTAATGATGAGTACTAGGATTGCTAGTAAACCTACTCGAATTTCCTATGGCAAAAACAATGTCCGACTTAGTGCTTGTCATGGCATACATCAGGAACCTAAGAGCCTTTGAGTACTCAAGTTATGACACCTTTCACTAGAAATTGGGCATAAGCTTTAGATTCAGATCAAATAGAGTACTCACTAAAGAACAATCAAAATAATTAAGTTTCTTTAATACCTTCTCAATGGAATTAGATTGTGTAATTGCAATCTCCATGTTCTCATGCTTGATGACAAAAACTCTTTAGTTTTATCAACTTGGTTTTGATCAATGCCAAATATCAACATGTCATCAACATACAAGCGAATGATTACTCTATTACTGGATGTATCAAATTTGCTATATACGCATTTGTCCGCTTGATTTAACATAAATCCGTTGGATAAGAAAACCTCATCAATGATGCCAATCTTTGGGGCTTGTTTCAGCCCATACAATGATTTTTATAAGACACACCTTATGCTTCATCATGGGCATAAAACTGGTTGTTTCATGTAAACTTCCTCCTCCAAGTCACCATTCAAAAATGTTGTTTTGACATCCATTTGGTGAATCGCTAGATTGTGAATAGCTTTCAAGGCTATCAACAATCTAATTCTGAAATTCCTTGCAACCACAACATATGTATCGTAGTAATCGATGCCTTCCCATTGCTTAAAATCCTTGGATTACCAATTGAGCTTTCAACTTTTGGCCCATCATCTTTCATCTTCATTTTAAAGATCCACTTGCATCCTAAAGGTTTACAAACCGCTGACAAGTTTGATAATACCCAAGTATTATCACCCACGATGGAATCCATCTCATCAATTATTTATTCTTTCCAGAAAGCAACGTCTTGAAACTTCATAGCCTTCCAAATGATTTTAGATCCTCCTCGATACTGTAACACCCCTACTTCCAAACATTGCATATAACATAGAATTCTTATGCAAAGAAATACATGTTTTCCCCACATAAGTCCATAATACAAGAGTTTGTATTACAAAATACACAACTCAAAAATTTCAAAATACATGCTCTTATATCTATATCAACTATTCTTTGAAACACATCCAAAATGATCTTCATATAGAGCTAAGCACATAGGGAAATAATTCACATTTTCCCTTTTCCTTTACTATCATTATAACTGATATTATCTGCACACATATTTAAAAATGAAAATGAGGGTTAGACATGAATGTCTAGTGAGGATTCCCTTTTTATGTAATGCAGGGTGAAGATCACCAAAATATTTAGACCATTTCATATAATGAAGAATAAAAACCACATTCTGTTTGAGTCCATCGGACCTTTGGTTTCTAAGAACACACTTAGAAAATATTCTGTTTGAGTCCATCGGACCTCTGGTTCCAAAGACCATACTTAGAAAAGCATATAAGAGGACCAGAGCCCCTCTGGTTCCTCGACCAGCGCCTCTGGTTGTACTAACCAGAGCCTCTTGCTCAGGTAATTTCTCATAATGTCCCTCAACTAACTTTGTAAGTAATAAAAATAGATTTTTCCATAACTAAAATGATAAAAAAAGAATTCATGTAGGACCAGAGCTTCTGGTTGTACTAACCAGAGCTTCTGGTTTAAAGACAAGACCAACCAGAGCCTCTAGTTCAATGTGTAAGCCAACCAGAGCCCTTCTGGTCTGTATTTTTGTAAGAAAAACTAAGTATAAAAATCCTTTTCTTAAAAACTTCTTAAAAATATGACTTTGACACAAGAGCTCTTATCATTAGATACAGAGCCTCTGGTCCTACTAATACATGTGCATTTTTCTCAAATCAATATCCAGAACCCTCTGGTTCTATAGTGAGGAACAACCAGAGCCCCTCTGGTTCCTTACAAGGAACAACCAAAGCCCCTCTGATTCCTCATAAAATGAGCATTCTGTTCCAAAACACTTTTAATTAAAACCGATAGCCATAAGCCAAGTTTTAACCTTCTTCATAACATCAATACTATCATTTCTAATAAGAACAATAGCTTTGAGTTCTCAAATCACAAAGAAGTAAGAACTCTAATCTATTGTAGTCTTAAAAGACATAATAGCAAGAGCTATAATATCCACACACCATTGCCACCCTTATATCCAATGGTACACCTCTTCTTGATATGCCACCCTTATCCCAAAAGACACCTCTCCTCGATATGCCATCCTTATTTCTTCTTCAAAATCCATGAACTAGTTCGGATGAAGGATCGCAGTTACAACCATCTTATCGAATCCTCATTCATAGTTTTATCCATAAAATCTATAGATAAATCCCAACGAAGACAGATCAGAGTCACAACCGTCTCGAAGGAATATTCTCTATAATTTTCAACCAATAATAGTTTCAAAATAGTTTTATCATCAAAACCTTCAAAATCAAGAACAACTTATTCTTTCCATGATTTCCAAACATCAAACTCCCTTTAAATCCTTTCATAACAGAATCTTATTTCTCGAATATGTTTTTAAAGCATAGTAACCGTTTCATCTTTCCAAAACAGTTTTTAATCCAAAATCATAAATACCTTGTTCAATCTGTTTATAAAACAGTATCCACCAGATTTGTTAAAAACCCAGATTCATAAAAACCTAACAGTTCATATCAATAGAAATTTTAAAACTCACAGTTTATAATCAATGGTGGTTTAAAACTCACTTTAACCACACAGATTTTGTAGATAATAACACAACAAATCTTTAAATCACTTTTGTGCAAAACTCTTCTCAAGAACACTTCCACCACCACGCAAACACTCCTTTTTCCTCTCAAAAGCTTTGTCAAAAAGAAAAATAAAGATAAGATAATCCTTATCTTTTGTTCTCCTTTTTATGTACTCACTAAGGCGGTGAGTGTTTTCAATATTATAAATCTCTCTCTCAAGCTGTGGTGGTTGTATTGTATTAGAAAATTTAGACTTTGCTTCACCATGAAGATAACACGTCTTCACATTATAAATAATTAAATACCATGTATGCACCACATCACATATATGCATCATATCACCTTTTCATATGCATGCACARTATCATATTCACATTTCACATATATGGTTCATGCATTTCTAAATCAGACATGCATCTTTCACATAATCCACACAATAACCACGTATAAATTACCTCAACCCAGGTTGTCAGTAACGCTGTTATAACAAAATATCATTTATATGATGCACTGATGCAGGGTGAGTTTGTAATTTGTCTGAAATGTGGCTTCTGAACAAAACAGTTCAGGACCCGAGCTGAAATGTATTTAGTTTCTGAACACCCAGTTCAGGACCTGCTCTTTAATTTTGAGCTGAAATGTTTCTTTTCACTAAGTACAAGAAAATAAGTTTTTTTGGGTTGGTTTTTGAGCTGCTAAAGAAAATAATGAATCAATTTTCTAGGGGGAGTTTTGAAAAGGATTTTGATAAATGTTTTTGGAATCTGAGTTGATTTTAAAACGAGTATAATTTCTGATCAGTTATTTCTTGAGATTTTACTTGTGTAATTTCTCTTCATACATAATTATAATAACTGTTTCAACTATTCTTCAAACTGTTATTATCACGTCTCTTAAATGAAAATCATTTTCGGTGATAATACACTCTTTTGTATTCAAAGTTTTTTTTTTCTAACCTTATCTGAAACATATTTCTTTGATTAATACATAATTCTTCATTCTTTGATTATGTGAATCTGTAAACTTGTTCTTACAGATCTTCATTTATTTCTCCCACATTTTGAATAATCTGTTTTGAACATCACTCCTGAATAGTTGTGCTTAATTGCTACATTTTTCTTGATCAATTTTATCTGATCATTTGTGCATCATTGCAATAATATTTTGATCAACCGTTTGTGATCAAATGAGCTTATAGTGTTATTTTAGAAGGGACTGGGAGCTTCATTGAAATACCTCTATGGACTGTCAGAACCGAAAGCCCTACCCAAGAGGACATCCATATCTGAGTGAGCTTAAATACAAAATGGGTTTTTGTGCTTAGCTTAAAATGAAAAATGAGAGGGGTAGTTGTTGTGAGCTAAAAGAATTGATGAGAGTTGTATCAAGATTAAAAGATTAAAAAGAATCCTGTTCTATCCTCTATAATCTGGGCAAACCACGAAATCTATTAGTTCTCAATTCTTTGGAGACTAATATTGAAAAAGACAAAGCCTAGGCCAATTCTTGTCATAACCCCACCAGCTACTCATTTATCTCTCAAATGATAAGTGTTTCAATAACACTTGGGGCACACAACTCATAATCTATCAGTTTCTCATTTGGAGAAAATTGATATTGAAAAAGAAAGATATATGTGTAGTCCACACTGTTTATCTTTTTGAGTCTAATTCGAAGCATTAGTTGCTTTATCTTTTCTCACTATACAAATTTTACAAAATATTCGTTATTTTATCTTAACATTCATAATACGCTTTTTCTAAGCTATCGGTGATTCAAATGGAAGTCCTGGCGAGATAAACCTTAAAAAGTCTCATATATGAAGTACATTCGTTGTACTGAATATATTTGTTATATTCACAAGCCAATCTTTTATAAGATTGTTAACAAATTCATAAGTTGAATTTGGTTATTTCCCTCATCTTCATAGTTTGAAAAGATTATACAAGCGAATTTGAAAAGATTTTCTTACCATTTTACGAATTGACGGCATACTTGCAAGATTCATTCATTTTGGTATATGATGCAAATGCTCCTCATTTAATCATAAGGGGTATTATATATATAATGAATGAAAATTTCCGTGTCTTTTCTGAAGATCGGGAATTGGTAAAAGATTCAAGGAGTGTGAATGTGATGATTGCTATTTATTGATGAAGATTATTCTCTGCTACATTGTTCGAGGGGGAGTTGAATGTGAAGATCTTATTTTTAACAAAAGTTTACTGGAAAGATTACAAGAGGAGAGAATGTTTTATTTTAAAGAAGAAATCTGATTCTTGGAGAAAATGTTTGGAATACTTACTCAAGGGGAGAATGTTTTTGAAAAAGGAAGAATGTTTGAAGAATGAAAGGGGGAAAATGTTAGAAGATTGTCTAGAAGATTTAAAGAAGACTTATAAAGAAGACTTAAAGGTGCTTAAAGCTTCAAAGTTTCTAAAGAGATTTAGATTGTACAAATTCTTTCAAGCGTGAATCCAAAGGGGAGAATATTATGATTGAATTTTAGAGCTTAATATGTTGTATTCATTCTTGAAAGATTCTCTTTGTAATATTTGTATTTGGTTTGACTCTTGTATTGGTTTGACCTATAAATAGGATTAGTTTCTTTGTTAATTAAAGGTTAGGAGCTTAATTGCCATTTACTTTGTAATAGTGAGCTTTGATGATATATACAAGACTTTGACTTGTTGACCTTTTCTCTCAAGTATCATAATCTTGATATTGCCATTTTATGTGTTCTTGAAGATTGCATGAAGATTGATTGAATATCGGGACTTTCACTAATTTTCAAAACAAGCCTATTGAGACCAAATTTTTTAATCCTTAGGAAGGGTTAGGCTATGAGAATATGAATCATTTGAAGAAAGCTTTATATTACACTCCAACAATATACAAATTTGAATATCTTAACCTCGGTCCAGAATATCAAATTAGATTTACAAAATCTTCAGATGAGGTTGAAGAACAAGAATATTTGAATAGGAAAAGGAAGAATAAAATGCAAGTTTCTTTTGACTATTCTGAATTATATGAAAGCTATGAAAATCAAGTTCCTGCTCTTTCAACAGATTACTTTCACAGTTATTCCAAAGCAGAACTTGAATCAAAACCAGTTGAACAAAAACTTAATACTCCAACTTTAATTTTAGAAAAACAAGTTGTTCATCTGGAAAAGATTTTAAAAGAATAAAGGTTTTCTTTTCAAAAAGAAAAAGAAGAATTTCTGAAAAAAATTGAAAATTTTGAAAAGTCGAAAGTTAAAGAGGAACCTGCTGAATCAGAGTATTTTTCTTGCTCAAAACCTTCAAGTGATACTTCTGAATCTGAAGGGTTAAAATTTTCAAATGAAGAGCTTAATTTTTCAGAAATTTTAAATTCGGATTCTTGTTTAGATCAAGAGATTGATCAATTTGATTTCTTAAACAACTGCCCAGTAATGAAGATTTAAAATATGAAAAGACTAAGGATTCTGACAAGGCTTCAGATTGTGAATTTTTTTTTCATGAAAAAGTTGTTCTGAGAATGTGTATTACAAAAAGAATAAAATCAAAAGAAGTTCTAAGATACAGAAGAAGAGTGCTGATAAAATTCTGAAACATAAAGTTCATTGTAAAACTAAATCTAATGATTTTGTTTCTCATGTTTCAGATAATTCATTGAAGATAAAAAGTATCTGGAAAGTGAAAGGATCTACATCTGTAGATACACTAAAATCATCTGATCAGCTTAGGAAGAATCGTTTTGCAAATTCTATACTCAATAACACTGTTAATGTAAAGAAATATTCATTCAGTGAAATCATTTGATATAAAGAAAAGAAAAATTCATTGTTCTTATTGTCGATGGGATGAATTTGTGCCTTTTACTTCTTTTCATGCTCATCATTTTGTGCATGATGTTAATTCTACTATTATAAAGAAAATTGTTTTTAAAGAAAGTTGGTTTGGTAACTATAGCATACCACCAACTCGGGCTAATTTGAAAGAACCCATACTGGCATAGGTACCTAAATCCAACTGATTTGATGTGCAGGTAAACCGGCATGTGTGGTTCATAGACTCTGGTTGCTTTAAACACATGACTGGTAGGAAATACTTACTTTCTAATTTTATTGAATCTTTGGTAAGGTTTGGTAATGATCAATACGTGCCTATACTTGGATATGGTGACGTAGTTTCTGGAAATTTCATGATAAAAAAAGTCTCGTATGTCGAAGGACTTGGTCATAATCTGTTTAGTATAGGTCATTCTGTGATAAATATTTGGAAGTTCGTTTTAAAGCTAACCGGTGTAGTGTCCGTACTTCTGATCGTAAGGAACTTCTCGCTGGATCCAGAAAATCTAATCTGTACACAATTGACTTATCAAATTTACAAGTGGATACTGATGTCTGCTTGATTTCCATTGCTTCTTTGCAGCAAAATCTGCTGCGACATCGACGACTTTCTCACCTTAATTTCAAAAATCTGAACAAGTTGGTTTGTAATAATTTGGTGAAAGGTCTACCCGAGCTTAAATTCAATAAAGACCGTGTTTGCGCAACATGCGAAATGGGTAAAATGAAGAGAGTTTCTCATAAGACCAAGGTGGAGTTTAATACTGATCGTCCTCTACATCTTCTACATATGGATCTTCGTGGTCCTATGAGAGTTCAGAGTATCAATGGGAAAAGATATGTTTTAGTTGTTGTTGACGACTATTCCAGATACACATGAGTTCATTTCCTGAAGTCTAAAGATGAAGGTGCAGAGATAATCATTTCACTCTTGAAGAGCGTTTAAGTCAATATTAAGTTATCTGTTCAGAAAATAAGAACAGATAATGGAATAGAATTAAGGAATAAAACTTTGGGTTTATTTCTAGAATCTCATGGTATCTATCATACATTCTCGACAGCCCGTACACCACAACAAAATGGTGTCGTTGAGCGGAAAAATAGAACTTTAGTGGAAGCAGCTCGTACACTCCTCACTTTTTCGAAGCTTCCTCTTTTTCTATGGGCTGAAGCTATTGATATTGCATGTTTTACCTAGAACCGATCCCTCATACATAAAAGGTTTGGTAAAACACCATATGAACTCATAAATAAACGAATACCTAATATCAAATTCTTTCGAGTTTTTTGTTGTAGGTGTTTTGTTTTGAAGGAGAAAGAGGACAGAGGTAAGTTTTCTGCCAAGGCCGATGAAGCTGGTTTTATTGGTTACTCTAAAAATTCTGCTGCTTATGTGACACCCCAAACTCCACACATTGCATATTACACAAAATTCATTCATAGAGTACATAGATTCCCACATAGATCTAAAGTACAAGAGACTTTGCTACGAGTTTACCATACAAAATGCATAACTTAAAAATTGCCAAAATATATGCATTTGTAAACTATAATGGTTATCCTCCAAAAACACATCCAGGCATGATCTTCAACATCTAAGCATATAAGGTAAATAATCAGAGAATGCCTCTTCCCTTATTAATAATATAACTGGTATTTCCTGCACACATATTTGAAGACATAAAATGAGGGTTAGATAAAAGTCAGTGAGAATTCCTTTTTCATGTTATGCAGGGTGAAGATCACCAAAACATTTATCTAAAAATCTTTTCTCATAATGAAGGATAAATAATGAATCACATTCTATTTGGGTTCATCGGCCTCTGGTTCAAAATTCCATACTTGGAAAATAATTGATTTCCAGTCCATTGGTCCTCTGGTTCCACATATCACACTTAGAAAATATTTTCAAGGTAGGAGGACCAGAGCCTCTGGTTCTTCTAACCAGAGCTTCTGGTTCATAAGAACAAGCCAACCAGAGCCTCTTGAATAACAATTCTCATGAAAACTCATTGATCAATTCTATAAATAAAGATAGTCTTTCTTAAGAAATTAAATCATATTTTAAATTGTCATGAAGGCCCAGAGCCTCTGGTTCTACTATGCAGAGCTTCTGGCTCCTATTCAAGACCAACAAGAGCTTCTGGTTTACCTGCGAAGGCCAACCAGAGCCCCTCTGGTCTGATTTTCAATAAAAGATTCTAAGTACAAAATCTTTGGAAATATTATGTTAAAAACTATAAATCACACATATAATTCATTTTGAAAGCTATAGAGCTTCTGTTTAAACTAAAACATTTTATGAAAGACTTGCAAAACTTTCAAATCAATATCCAGAACCCTCTGGTTCTATTATGAGGGTCAATCAGAGCCCCTCTGGTTCCTTGCAAGGTATAACCAGAGCTCCTCTGTTTCCTCATAATCAATGCTTTTACCCAAAGCATTTTATTCACAACCAATGGTTATGAGTTGTATATTTTCTCCAATCCCATAACATCATTACTATCATTTCTACTAAAGACAACATCTCTAAATTCTCAAATCACCAAGAAATGAGAACTCCAATCTGTTGTAACTTTAATAGTTATCATAGTAAGAGTTAGGCCAAGCAGACAATGACCAACCTTATATCCTCCCAATAATCCCTTTTTATGATGTTCCACCCTTATATCCTCCCATTAATTCATATGAAGTAGTTCATCCAAAGACAGACCTCAGTCATATATGTCAGAGTGAACCTGTTCATAATTCCCAAACCAAATCATGGTTTCAATATAGGTTTATACTCAAAACCTTTTTTTTATTCTCAATAACAATCGGTTCTTCCAACATAGTTATAAACCCAAATACTGTTTGATTCCTTCCAAAACAGTTTCAAATCTCCAAACTCATAATCTTTATGTTAAATCATTTAGAAAACAACTTTTCACCAAGCTCTTTCTATACCCAAATCATCAAAACTTAACAGTTCAATATTCACAAATATAAAGGTTTGGTTAATAAAAACTCACAATTTATAAACAACAACATTTTAAACCTCACCTTATCAAATAGATTGCTTGCAGATTAACACACAACAAGTGCTTCACTAAACACAGAATCTTCACACACTTTTGAAGCAACAGATTTCCTTCAAAAATCCCACCGTCTTGAATACTTTTGCTTTCTAAAAAGTTTATTTCTTTAGATAATAGTGATAAAATGAATCTTATCTTTTTTTTTCTTTATATATTCCCACCTAGGCGGTGGAAGATATTTTATAAATATGATTTGACTAAGGCGGTGCAGTTTTATTATTTTAAAACTCACTTTGCTTCACCATTAAGATTCCATTAGCTTAATAAAATATGCATATTGTTTATACATGTATATATTTATTTTATATATCATGTATGTTGTTATATTTACGCATACTATCATACATTTAACCAATTAATATGCATGCCATCACGTAGTTTATCAATTAATCACGTATATTTTACCTCGACCCAGGTTGTCTGAAACCCGGTTATAACATTCTCTCCCCCTTAAAAGAATTCCGTCCCAGAATTCGTTCAAATAACCATGGATATTTTTCTTTCATTTCTGATTCTAACTCCCATGTTGCTTCTTATCCTTTGTGAAATCGCCACTGTACCATTACTAGTCTTATTTTGTTGTTTCGTAACACTCGGGTTTTACGATCAGTTATAGCTTCTAGAGTTTCCACATAATTCAGTTTGTCATCCAACTTAATCTTCGGAAGTGGTATTGCCATACTAGGATCAGCAAGACATTTCCTTAGGTTTGACACATGGAAAGTATTATGAATCAGACTAAGTTCCCCTGGTAATTCCAATTGGTAAGCTACTGGCCCAACTCGTTTACAGATTCTGAATGGACCAATATATCTTGGACTGAGTTTACGTTTCTTTCCAAACCTCATAACTCCTTTCCAGGGAGAAACTTTCAACATTACTAAATCATTCATGCAAAACTCAATTGGTTTTCTGTGCTTATCTGCATAGTTTTTCTGACAGCCTTGAGCTGTTTTAATTCTTTCCCGAATCTGATCAATCTTTTCAGAAGTTACCTGCACAATTTCAGGACCTGTTAGTTGTTTTTCACCCACCTCATTCCAACATACAGGGTTTCAACATTTTCGACCATACAACACTTCATATGGAGCCGCTTTGATGCTGGAATGATAGCTATTATTGTATGCAAATTCTATTAGTGGTAGATGATCTTCCCACAATCCTCCAAAATCTATGATGCAAGCTTTTAGCATATATTCAAATGTCTGAATTGTTCTTTCACTTTGTCCGTCTGTTTGAGGATGATATGCTGTGCTTAATCGAATTTGAGATCCTAATGCCTTTTGAAAAATTTCCTAGAATCTCGATGTAAATCTGCTATCTCTGTCCGAGATGATAGATAATGGAACTCCATGCCTTGTCACAATTTCCTTGATATAAATCTGAGCTAACTTTTCCAGTAAATAACCTTCTTTCATTGGTAAGAAGTGCGCAGATTTAGATAGGCGATCCACTATTACCCATATAACATCATACTGTTGGACCTGTAAATTCAGTTTTGATATTGATCTCTTACTCTGAATAAACTCTTAGGACGAACACAGTGCAGCGGAAACAATTATAAGAACAAAACAGAGTAATTAAACCAAGAACACACAGTTTAATATGAGAAAGAAGATGAACACAGGAGAATAGCTTCAAAGGTTTTCAATTCATTCAATTGAAATTTAGACGATTACAATTCGGAAGCACACTGAATACAAAGGCCTAAGCTGCTATTTATACTAGACCCTAACGACCTTACTGACAAGATCTAGAAAGTGAAATCATCTAAGCCGTCCAAAAAAAGTCTATTAAAACCTAGTCATGTGAGAAGCACATGCAGCTAACAACCTTTGAAAAACAGTAGAACAGGATCTTCACAGAAGATGAATCCGCAGACCCTCTGTGAGCCATCTCAGAGGCTCTGCTATTGTAGACTTGTAAGATCTTATTGTCAGAGGACCATTTTCCAGAACCTCTGTGAGAGACATCAGAGGTTCTGTCATTCTTGACTTGCACGATGAAACAGCTTCTGATGCTAGTCCTCTGTTGTCTTCTGTGGAAGATACCCTTCTGTCAACACTTGCAGAATACTTTTTCATATTTTTACATGAAGTAAATATTAGAGCAAACAATCTCCCCCTAAGTATGAAAAAGTAAAATTGGACAAAAGGATGCAAGAAATGACTAAATGAAAGAGGAGATTAAACTCATCCTCTGAAAAGAATTACAAAATTGAAAGAATAGAAAAAATGTTCCTCAGGCCTATACTATTATAGAAGATTATCCACAGCAGAGTCTGGATAGTCATCTACGGTAAACTGCAGATCTGACTTGATGGTTCTGTAAACTTTGAATATACACTCTCTGAAGGAGACTTGAACTTTGATTGCTTCCAGAATACCGGTCACTTCGTCTGCCCTTAGATGCCCTCTGTGCACCTCTGCTGCTACTAGGTTGAACACCCACTCAAGAGTCTCTGTCAAAAACTTGTTCACCTCTGTCGGATCAAAGAACCTTATAATGTCATCCTTGTATAAGAACACAAACCCAAAGACGGGATTGTGGACAATGGTGTTGGGATGACATCTAAGTAACCAACTTGGCCTGTTCTTCAGAGGGGAAATCTTCAAATCTGTTTGGGCCAACCTCATCGCGATATCAAAGTCCTTCTGGCTGTAGTATTTTACTTGAGCGCGCATTACTTCGATCAGCCTTCTGAGAGAAGTCGAATAGCTTGACCTCCTCTCCATGTACTTGTTAAGAATTTTGTGGAAGAAGATAAGGTCAAATACATAGAGGTTGTGGAGGTCAGCATCTGTGAACGTGTAGAGATTGCCGTCATCCCTCTTCACCACATATTGAGCATAAAGCACAGTCTTCTTCAACATAGTCCTTGGAGATATGGTTTCAAGAGAAGTTATCACGTGCTTTGAGAAGACCTGCTCGCGTGGCCTTGTGAGTTTTGAGAAGTGAAACTTTGCAGCGGCATAAGGCATTCCTATAAGCTCTGGATCGTAAGGGGGCTCTGTGTCCATGGCAGAGTAACGCCACCGCAGAATCTCCTCCACAGTGGTTACGGGCTCTGTGCGCACTTACTGCATGGGAATTTTGCTCATCGATTCAAGGATCTCAGTAACCCTTCCCACTGTGGTAGATTATGGTATTCTGGTTTCTTCTTCTTCTTCTTCTTCTAGTATCGGCCTCTGGGTGGACCCCTCTGGTAGGATTGGCTTGACAGTTCCTACCAGAGCGTCGAACGTACCCGTGGACGTTTCCTCCGTCACCATTTTGGAGGAAGAGCCTTCTCCAGCTCTGGGGATAGAGGCTCTGCCCTTTCTTGCTTGTGCCTCTGCCAAAGACACCTTTAACGCTCGAACTAGGTCTAGGTCATCATACTCTTTTTCATTTATCTCCTCTGGCGTCTCAGAGCTTGACCCCTTCTGTGGCGACTCCTCTACAGCTTTACCTTTGCCTTTCCCCTTAGGCTCTGGAGATTTATCTTTTGAGAACAGGGCAGCTGCAGAGTCCACTATCTTTAATGGTTTGGCAGAGGTTGTCTTCTTAGGCTCTTTTGCTTTCTTCTCTGTCTTCTTCTCCCCCTCATGACGATCATGGTTATCACCTCCTTGATTGTCATGGATTTTTGTGGCTTCTGCTTTACAAGTGGTAATGGGAGCCTTCTTCAATCGCCTCAGAATCCTGGTAGCCTCCTTCTCCATTTTCTCGATCACCAACTCAGCGTTCACAGAAGCGCTGCTTATGTCGATCTCTGTGGCCCACTTCATTTTAGAGAGGCTGCGATAGATTTTGCGTCTGAGTGTGTCACTCTCTTTGACGAGCTTTGAAGTGCAGTCTCTTATTGATTGGTTGGGAGCTCGGGCTTCTTTGAGGAGTTGGTCTGTATATTTACGCACTATATCTCCTAGGGCTTCAACCATTGCGTCTAGCTCTCTATGGGTGGCTAGATGGTTGATGTTTGCCCTGGAGGATTTGGTATCAATGCCATAGGTGACTGCAGAGGAGAACATCTGCTTGATCTCATTCTTGAAGGCGAAATAGTCTGTGTAGCCGGCGGAGATGAAATCAGCAACAAACTGGGTGGCTACCTCTAATAACTCTGTCTTCAGCTTTTGGATTGAGGAAGGGTTGAGAGACAGAGTGCCGAAGGCTTCTGCGAGGTCGTCTTTATGAAGGACAGAGCTCTGAAGGGCTGAAAGGGTCGCCTTGAGTTCTGAAGTTGTAGATGTCAACTCCTTCAGAGCCTCTGTTATTGGTGCTAATGCCTCTGTTGATGGTTGAGAGGTGAACAAGCTTTTCAACTCGTCCAACCTCTGGAATACCGCTGTGGCGAAGGTTTGTACTCCCCCTTCGTCACATAGGTATCATGGGAACCTAGATCACCAACACATGGTGACCTAGTAGCCTCGGAGTGTGAGGCGCCCTCAGCGACTGGTTTTGCGATGTCAGCTCGGGGACTTCCACCGAATCCTCGAACATCTCCAATTGGAGAGCATACCAGTGTTCTGTCGATATCGTGCCTAGTAGGTTTAGAGACTAACTCGGCAGAGGGATCGAGTGTGGACTTTGGGCGTTCTAGACCCGCAGTCTCTATGAACCTCTCATATGCCTCTGAAGCATAAGTTGTTGTTCATTCTTGTGAGGGGAGGCAACAGATGCCTCTTTGGGTTGTGACGAGTCCTTGGGCGAATGGACTCTTATTTTAAAACCACCATCCTTTTGAGAGGATGTTGGAGTTGATTGTGGTTCCCAGGCTGTGCGTTCGAYAGAGGACGAAAGAATGTCCTCTGCGAGGTT
>NW_020201600.1:51243-52504 GCF_001531365.2 Cynara cardunculus var. scolymus
GGTCTCTTCTTCCCTTTCTTCTTCTCAGAAGAGTCAACACCCTTCTGAGTCTTCTTAGTCTTCTTTGGTGGGGGACTTGCTACTCTCGGTCTGTCCTCACTCACCTCTCCAGCCTCTGCTGGCTCCTCCCTTCTTCCCTCTACTCTCATTTTTTGTACTTTCTCACCTAGGGGGATACCTATGCGTAGAGGGGTTTTAGGGATCGGCTCTGGTCTCCTGTATCCACGTCTGTACTCTTTCCTATCTCCGTGGCTAAGGTATTTGAGCATGGCTTTCGATAGAGGTATGGGGCTTCTGTACCCTAGCTCATGCTCTGTGGGATGGAACTCTTTCATTGGATACAGACGCGCATTAGGCTCTTCAGAGGGCAGCTTCTCTGCTAACATATCACCAAAGACCAGACCAAAGAACCTCTGTAGGATAAGGTTTGGATGATTGAGGTCCTCTTTGGCCTTCTTCTGCGCCTTCACTTTTGACTTCGCACCCCTCTGTGTCGCGCACTTCTTCTTGATTAATCCCACCATGTCGTCGAAAATGAGCTGTGTGTAATCGAGGGGCAGGTTGAAATATATTCCATATACAATGAAAAGCATTATGTGAGAGGCTTGGTCATGGCAACCTTCCCTGTTAGGAAGCAATTCACTATTGAGAACAGAGTGTTCCAAACAGGGGGAAGGCCTTTTCGTTTGAATTCAGTCCTTTTAGCAAATTTTGTCTTGGCAGTGTAGGAGTGAAATTCAAGAAATTGGATCAATTCGGCATCTGTTGGTGATGGGGCAAAGGTATCCAAATTAAGAGTTTCCAAGGTGGGTAGACGGAGGGCCGTTCACAGGGTATTAACATTTAGTTCCATAGGTACAAGGGATTTGTTGATTGGGTGAGAAGCGTAACCAACGATGCTCAAACCAGAGTTATCCAGGGTAGTTATGTATGAGCTTAGCAAGAATTGGGTGATATATGTTTCAGGTGTAGGTTTGGTGGCTGAAAGAGCATAATATAATGGATGGTTACGAAGAATTTCAATGAGGGGATAGGTGAATTCTGGGAAACCTGCTGAAGTTGGGGCGAAGAAATAATTATTGGGTTTCTTGACTAGAACTACTTTCTCGTATCGATTTTGAACAAATGATAGGGCGTGAGAAGTTAGGGCTTGGGATTGGGTTATCTCGTTGTCGCTTGAGACATTAACAGATTGAGCGGAGGCTGAAGATGAAGACATAGTTGCAGGTTTTTAGTGAAGCTTGAAATTTGCAGGTTCGTC
>NW_020201600.1:54246-55645 GCF_001531365.2 Cynara cardunculus var. scolymus
CCCTCTTCCTGGCAATATCCTTTAGCAACTAATCTGGCCTTGTTCCTCACCACCACGCCTTGTTCATCCTTCTTATTGCGAAAAACCCACTTGGTGCCAACAGCAAGCTTTCCAGTTGGCAGAGGTACAAGAGTCCATACTTGGTTTCTGTCAAACTGAACGAGCACATCTTGCATTGCATCAACCCAGAAGGAATCTGCCAGAGCCTCTACCACTGTTTTAGGTTTAATTTTGCTTACAAAACAAGTAAATAAGCAGAAATTTGCTGTGGCTCGCGTCTTAACACCGGCAGAAGGTTCTCCAATGATTTGAGATCGAGGATGGCTTTTGGTCCATTTTGTAACATGTGGTGGTTGAATAGAGGGCACTATTTCTTGATCAATTTGAGATTGAGGTTGAAATGCAGAGTCTTGAATATGTTCTTAAGCTTGGTTTGAGGATAGGTCTGGAGGACTTTCAATATGGGTAGCTTCTTGTGGAGAAGCTTATGGGGAAGGTGTTACAGAGGATGAAATGGGAGGTGCTCGCTCTGTGATAGAAGTTGTGGAGGGACTAGCTCTTGCTTGATCTTGTCTTTCAACTTCTAAAGAGGATCTTTCAGGCTCCTTGTCATCTTCATACCACTCTGCTAAAAGTCATTTGAAGTCTGGAGTGATTGTAGCATTTGGTGGCTTGTCAGCTTGAATTTTCAACTCTTCAGTGAACTTATCTTTTGTAAACTGAAAAGAATCATCAATTTTCACATTTGTGCTAACAACCACAATCTGAGTCCTAGGAATGTATGTTCTGTATGCAGTAGTGTCCCATGCATAACCAATAAAGATTGCATCATCTCCCCTGGGCTCAAATTTTCATACAAACTCTCTGTCATTCAGCACAAAGCATTTACATCCAAACACGTGGAAGAACTTGATGTTTGGTCTTCTGTTGTAAATAAGYTGATAGGGTGTYTTCTCAAATCTCTTTACCACCAAGGACCTATTCTGCGTGTAGCAAGCCGCAGAGACAGCCTCTGCCCAGAAGGAGAGTGGTAGCCCAGAGGCATTTAGCATTGTTCTGACAACTTCAACTAGCGTCCTGTTTTTCCTCTCCACTACTCCATTCTGTTGTGGAGTTCTTGGGGCTGAGAAGTTATGAGTTATTCCAACAGAGGCCAGGTACTCTTCTGTTAGGACTGAATAACTCTATTTCTTGGTTAAGATTACTTACTTGACTGATTGGTTTGACAGATATAATGCAGCGGAAAAGATAATAAATCAAACAAGTAGAAATCGATAAGAACACGATGAAGATTAATGATGAACACAGGAGAAAAACTTCAAAGGATTTTCAATTGATGAAAATATTGACGATTACAATACTGGAAGCACTCTGAATTACAAAGGACTACGCTGCTATT
>NW_020201601.1:0-1306 GCF_001531365.2 Cynara cardunculus var. scolymus
GGTCAACTCATCAGAACCTCTGGCGCTTCTAACAGAGGCTCTGTGAGTCTGAGCTAAGCAAGTACTCATCTCTCTGTGGATTTTCAAACCGTTTAGGTAGTAAAGGTGTAAGCTTATAAGAAGGCCCGACACATATCACAGAGGCTCTGTTACCCTTAGGCCTCTGACAGAACTCTCTTAATAGTTCTTGTCTATTGATATGATGCGCGTGGTTCTGTGGATAAGGGTTAGAACCTACACATGCGTGTCAGAAAAGGAGGCGCACGTCATCAATCACTCGTCTTCCTAACACGGCATATCATACCTTTTTGAGCCGTTTCAACCCTAAACCACTCATCATGACCTTTCGTCAATAAAACGGTTCATTTTAAATCCCTCCCTATAAATACCTCTTTCCCCCCAAATCAAAAACCTTTACCACTCTCAAACACTCCGGCGAACCTGCAACTAAGAATTTCTCAAGCATTTAACCTGCAAAATGTCTTCTTCATCCGCATCTGCACAATCCATCAATGTTTCGAGCGACAACGAAGTTACCCAGGCTCAAGCGTTGACATCCCATGCCCTATCCTTCGTTCAAAACAGATACGAGAAGGTCGTACTCGTTAAAAAACCAAACAACTTCTTCTTCGTCCCATCTGCCATAGGTTTTCCCAATTTTACCTTTCCATTACTGGAAATACTAAGAAACCATCCTCTTTTCTTTGCCCTATCTGCTACCAAACCAACCCCAGAACCATACATAACCCAATTTCTCTTAAGTTCCTACTTAACAACCCTTGACAATTCTGGATTAACAATTGTTGGATACGCCTCACACCCAGTCAATAAATCTCTGGTTCCCTTAGAACTGAATGTGGACATTGTAAGAACTGCCCTGCGTTTACCCACATTGGAAGAACTTAATTTGAATGCCTATGCTGCGACCCCCATTGACGAGGAATTGATTCAATTCATGGAATTTCACTCCTATGCGACCCCTATCGTCAAAAGAACTCAATTCAAGCGCAAAGGACTGCACCCTGTCTGGAACACCCTATTTTCTATCGTCAACTGTTGCTTGATAGGGAAGGTGGGTAGTCACGACCAGACCTCAAACGCAATGATGTCCATCGTGTACGGAATCTACTTCAACCTTCCTCTGGATTACGCGCAGTTAATATTCGAGGATATGGTCGGGTTAATCAAGAAGAAATGCACGAGTCAAAGGGGTGAAAAATCAAAGGTCAAAGCACAAAAGAAGGCCAAGGAGGACATGAACCAACCCAACCTTATTCTGCAACGTTTCCATTGTCTAGTCTTTGGC
>NW_020201601.1:2851-4383 GCF_001531365.2 Cynara cardunculus var. scolymus
TCAACCCCTCCTCCATCCAGACCTTGAAGACAGAACTTTCAGAAATGGCCGCCCAATTCTCTGCCGACTTCATCTCTGCGGGCTACACGAATTACTCCTCTCTCAAAGACGAAATCAAGCAGATGTTTTCCTCTACGGTGACTTACGGTATTGGTACAAAGTCCTCAAGGGCCAACATCAATCACCTAGCTACCCACAGAGAGATTGATTTTATGGTTGAAGCTCTGGGTAATCTCGTGTGCAAGTATATAGACCGTCTTCTCAAAGAGGCCTGTGCCTCCAACATAGCGATCAGAGACTGCACATCACAACTTGTGAAAGAGGGTGACCTCCTCAGAAGCAAAATCTACAGAAGCGTCTCAAAACTAAAATGGTCGACAGAGATCGACATTAATCACGCCTCTGAGCTTGCAAATGAGGCAATCAAGAAGATGAAGAAGGCGGCCACCAAGATATTGCAGAGGCTGGAGAAGGCTCCCCTGGATACATACAAGGCAGAAGCAAAAAAGAACCATGACGATCAAGAGGGTGATGATCATAATCGTCATGAGGGGGAGAAGAAGGCTGAGAAGAAAGCACCACAGCCAAAGAAGACTCCTGCCAGATGTGTCAAGATTGTGGACTCTACAGCTGCATTGTTCTCTAAAGGCAAGGAAAAGGCTCCAGAGCCTAAAGGAAAAGGAAAAGGCAAAGTTGTAGAGTCACCACAGAAGGGGTCGTCGTCTAGCACAGAGACTCCACAGGCCATAAATGAAGAGGAATACAGAGACGACCCAGCACTCCTTGAAGTTTTAAAGGCATCCATGGCAGAGGCTCAAGCAAAGAAGGGTAGAGGCCCCATCCCTCTCAAAGAAGGAGAAGGCCCTTCATCACAACTCCCACAAGTCCAAAAAACGTCCACGGATACGTTTGACGCTCTACAAGGAACTGTCAAACCCATCCTTGCAGAGGGGTCAACCTAGAGGCCAATTCTGGAAGAAGAAGAAGCCAAGGTGCCAGAGTCCGCCACGGTAGGAAGGGTGTCTGAAATATTCGAATCTATGAGCAAGATTCCAATGCCAAAAGTTAGAATAGAGCCCGTTACAGCAGGCACAAGTAAGATATTACAGCTAGAAGGACTTCGAGCTCGCTGTAAGGTTAGTCCAAAAAGATCTAAAGATCTCCCCTCCTTACAGCAGGCCTGGTTGGATACTTAGGTATCATCCAAACTCCATTATACACAACCCTACTTTTGGGTTTGTGTATTTGGATAAGGATGAAATCCTAAGGTTTTATGATCCAACAGAATCACACAAGTACTCAACAGAGACGCTAGAATGGATATTCAGAAGAGCAGCGACAGAAGTGGACAAAGGACATATAAGGATGAGCGAAATGTCTCGCATCTTGGAGGCGATCAAGATGCAAATCAACTTCAGAGAATGGATCTTCAACGTCTACAGAACGATCAAGTCTGACATGTTATACGCAGTAGACGACTTTCCAGAATCTGTAGTTTGATAAACCTTCTGTACCAGTTTTTGGCCTATGTT
>NW_020201601.1:7660-22038 GCF_001531365.2 Cynara cardunculus var. scolymus
AATTGACAATCAGAGATTCTAGTTTGACCATAGGATTTCCATCGGTTTCTGATTGAGAGGTGTCATTTGTTCCATCAGAATTCTTACTCGTACTGTTCTCGTATATCACATTTTCAAAGTTCTGTCTTGAAACGATAGTTTTTCCATCGACTTTAACTCTTTTAAAATTTGCTTTTGGTTTTGGAGTGAAGTCAGGTTTTTGAATGCATCCATGTTTGAAAGTGGATTCAAGGGTAGATTTCTTTGATTCGATGAAAGAGTCCAATTTATACTTCCTTGAGTGTCCGTTTGACCATTTAATTTTTCATAAACGTCTTGGGCATCTTTATACTTCTTCATCAGAAGTTCATTGGTTTGAAGCCTCTGGTGAAGTATTTTCCATTCTTTTTGAAAGAAATCTTTAAGAGCTACTGAATTTAGTCTCTCTGCTTCAGATTCCTTTAAGGCCTTTGTTTTCTTTTCTAGGTCAATAGTTATTCGTTTGTTTAATTCTAGAAGTTTATCTTCCTCTGATTTCTTAAGAGTGCTTATACGAGTCTTTTCCTTTGCAAGTTCAGTTTTTTCTTCGGTTAGAAGGTCAGTTTCTCTTTTGTAGAAACTTGCTTCTTTTTTCACTTTTAATCTTTCAGATTTTTCAAAGTTCAATTTTTCTTTTAATTTGAGGAAATCCTCTGAAAGTTTTATTACCCTTAACTCTAGCTCCGATGKGGYAGARTTRGTTTCATTGGAGGTAGACTCACATACCTGATCATCAGAGTTGTGGGCGGATTCTGCAATGGACGTGGCCATCAAACAGATGAGTGCTTTGTCTTCATCGTCTGATGAAGAATCGGACACCTAATTTTCTTTTTCAGCCATCAGGCTTCGCTCTCTRGAATTATATTTGTATTTGTTCTTGTAATAATCARCATCCTTTACCAATYGTCCTCGGCATTCTTTGGAGAAATGACCGAGCTTTCCACATCTAAAGCATCGAAATTCATTCTTCCTTCCATCCTTGTCTTTTTTCCTCTCGTCTCTTTTATCTTCTTCTCTTTCTTCTCTCCCATCTCTTCTATCTTCCCTCTCATGAAATTTGGATGGCTTCCTTTCATACGATGACTGGTACCTTTCCCTCTTGAACTCTTTTCGTTCATAGGGTTTCTCGATGAACTTTCTCTGGAACTGCTTTGTGATCAAGGGGAAAGATTTGGCAAAAGCTTTAATTTCATCATCCGATTCAGAAGTTTCTTCTTCAGATTCTGATTCTACTACCAATGCTTTCTTGCCTTTCTTTTTATGTTCTTTGGTATAAGTCCTTGATTTTTCCTTTCCATCGGCAACAAGGGCAAGAGGTCCACCAATGGAAACCTTCTTTTTCATTATGTCATTTTCTTGTGCTGCAAGCGTTCCATACAGATCATGAAGTGACCAGCTGTCTAGGTCCTGGTTTGCTTGAAGGGACATAGACAGCCGAGTCCATTCATCCCCCATACTTTTTAGGAATAAAATGTTGTTTTCTTTCTTAGTTCTGGAGATGTCGTTTCGACGACATTGATTGATCAATGTGTTAAAACGATCATACGTCTTCTGTATTGGTTCATCAGGAAGGGCCTTGAAATTAGTATATTCGTTGAGACATTGTGCTCTACGATTTTTTTTCGTTTTTGCTCCTCCTACCAGTTGGCTTTCTAGTTCATCCCATAGTTCATCCCATAGTTCCTTGGCTGTGGAACATTCATCGAGGGATTGGAAGATTTCGTTGGGTATGGCCATGATTATCAATCGTTTGGCCTTCTTGTCTATTTCTACTCTTTCCATGTCGTCTTCATCCCAATTCTTCTCATCCTTGGKCATATAGTAGGCAGGAATTTCAGCCGTGGTGTTTGTTCCTGGAACTCTTGGGACAAGAGTTTGTGGAAYGTAAGGACCCTCTATTACAGATCACAGGAGGTTCCTGTCCATTCCTTCCAAGAAATTCACCATTCTGATCTTCCATTTTGGATATTCTTCTCGTTGAAGAGTTGGAGGCTTGGTGAGAGAGCCAACACTATAAGCCGAATTCCAGTTGGCCATTGAGAATTTTGAAGAGGTGGATTTGTGTTTTGACAAGAGAGAAGGTCAAAAATTGAGAGATTTTTGTTTGATCGTTTTGATTGGAAAATCAATCAATCGGCTCTGATACCAATTGTTGATCCCAGATCTCTCAATAACACTAATAATTTAGTTAATAATAACCAAATTATAGTGATTTGATGAACAAAATGATAAACACTCAAGAAAGAAATATAAACAATTAATGTTGATCCCAGATCTCTCAATAACACTAATAATCTAGTTATGAATAACCAAATTATAGTGATTTTATGAAGAAAGTTATGAAGACTCAATAATAAAAATAAGAATATTTAAGAACAAACTTGAGCTTCAAAGGTTTTACTTTATAAATCTAGGAATGTAAAACAATGCGTAAAAGCCTTATTTTTAAAATAGATCTGACTACCTATTTATACTAATAGGCTAACAAGAAGATAACTATCTAATGCTACTTTCTAGCAAATCTTCTATTTAACAGATAAGGGTTATCTTCTATATGGATAAACACTAATATCAAGATAAAATCGAATTCCAGCTGTTGACTTGTCATCTCTAGCTGTCATTCATGATATGATGATCTTATCCTTATCTTTGAATCTCCATCGCATGCTTGTATGACTTGCTAGAAAATCTTTTAAGTGTTGATTGATCAGAGGGTCGAGGGGAATGCTTTTTCCATCGCATCCTTGGACTGTCCATCGGTCCTCTGGTTGAACTGTCTATCGATCCTCTGGTTGAATTCCAGACTTAGTCATTTTTGTCTTGATGTCTTCGTTGGTCTTCTAGTTCTTCATCCCTTGTTGTTTTTCATTACTTTTTACATCATGAGTTATGGGGTTTAACAATCTCCCCCTAAGTAATGAAATAACAAACATAGTCTAATCTAGACACATATGTGAAGAACATACACTAATCTAATAGAAAAACATCAAACTCCAAATTTTCATTGGATGATGAAATTTCTTTACAATACTGGAAACAAAATACATCAAGGCAAAAGTTTTGACTCATCACGAGCTACCTGAGTATATCTCTCTAAAGTGTAAGAGCAGTCTTCTATATGCAATGACAGTCGATATCTCGTGTATGAGATGACTCCCCTCTTCCCTTGGCACATGGTTTCTGCCCAGTCTTTCTCTAATGTTTTTCTGAAACCATTCAAGTGTATCTATTGAATACTTGAAGGCTTCAGTCATTCTGAAGAACTTTTTAACCCCAAACTCGTTCTTGTAAACAAGTCCAAGTTCGGGTTGAGTAAGAACTAAAGCAAATCGTATCTCCTACAGGCCCTGGAAGTCTTCGTTTGGAGGAGCGCAGGATAGTCTCTCGATGCCTAGCCTAAAAGTAATTTCAAAATCTGTTTTGGTTCTGAGCTTTACCAGGGACTCCATTGTCTTTACTATAGCTCGGTTTGCCATTCCAAACCTTATGCCATGATCCTGCCTTTGAGCTGTGTAGGCGTATAACTCAATCAAGTCGTACGGGTTGAGATTAATGAGGTCATTTTTGTTGAACATGCTAACGATCCCACGGGCTCTCTCCACGGTGAACTCGATGTATCTGATAGCTTTGTTGGCAAAAGACTTTATTTTCAAGTCCACGACTCTCCTTATTGCATCATTTAAAAAGATAGCTCGAGGTTCTTGAGTAGTCTGTCTGACGAATCGATGGTGTAGAAGGTTCATTGACTTAGGCGATAGGATTGGAGGATTGGTTGACAAACTTTCATCGCGATCTTGATGCATGTATTGATGGATATTTTCCATCAAGATTGGTTCCCTGGGCGGCAATTGAGGACGTCTCCTCATTGACTCCATGCTCTATATTATCTCATCTACCAGTCCTTGTGGAGGTTGCTTTGAGGAATAAGGAGTATCCGCATGCACCACAGTTTGATGGGTTAAGGGTTGTGTTTCGGCTTGGGGTTGTGTATGGGTAGAGGGTGAGTTTTCTTTGGATGGTTCAATTTCATGTGGTTGAGAGGTTTCTGGTGCATGGGTTTCTATAGGTGATTGTGATCGTTGAGGTGATGGTTGGTTTGTTGTGGGTTCTGGTTGTGTGGAAAGGGTGAAGGGTCGAGGTGGTGGAGAAGGGGTTAAGGGTAGGTTTATTGTGGGTGAGGGAGTGAAGATTTGGTTTGTTTCTGTAGGTGGTGTGGTTGGTTCTTCATCGGTTGATGAACTCAACACCATAGGGTCTGGTATTGTAGCTAAGGGAACTTGTATATTCTGTTCATCATCAGAGGGCAAGGCCTCTGGTTCCCTTGCTTGGCTTGTTCGGTTGGAGGTGGTTGTTATTGTGGTGATGGTTGCTGTGGTGCAGCGAATTCTGTTGGTTGTGTAGCCGCCGCCTCTTTCTCCCCTTTATAAGGTCCAAGACCTTGATCATCGGGGTCTGGATCATCATGTCATCTGCGTTTTAGGGGGCGGCTTGTTGAGCAGGAGGCGCTGGTCCTCTTCTTCTTGCCCTTCCTGAAGGACCTAAGGTACGCCTTCAGGGAGGCTTGTCTTCGACTTGCCTCCATAGTTTGGAGGAGAGTGGTGGTACGTCTTTGTTCATCGGCCAAGTTCTAGCAGAGAACCCTCGTTGGATGGATGACCCGATGAACGAATTTGGCACTAATCTCATTGAAAGATGAGACTAGTGCCTTGGATAGAGCCCTCAGGTCAGCTCTGTTTGCAAACTCGGTGGAGGAGGAGGAGGAGGCTTGTGGTGGCATGGAGGAGGTGGTGGATGTATATGGAGGGATGGGAAGGTTRGTGATAAGGTTTCTCACCTCTGCAGTGAATGAGGAGAAGGCTTCATCAAAGGATGGGCCTGCAGAGGGAGCTGGGGGTTGATKTTGTTGTGGGATTTGGGCAAGTATGGTGGTGGGTAGTTGATTGTGGGTGGTTTATATGGTGGCCATTTGGGTGGTGAGGGTTGCGAGGGTTTCATCAACTGATGAAGTGGATAGAGGTTGGGGTTGAGGAATTTGGGAGATGATGGAGGCAGGTAATTGATGGAGATTGCGAAGAATGGTTTGAAGTTGGGTGATGATGTAGGTAAGGTTTTCATCAGCTTCAGTTGCCTGAGCTGTAAGGGTTGCGAGGGATTGGATAAGTACTTGGTTTCTTTGGGTGGCTAGGGAGGATGAGATATTGTAGTGTTCGGTGATTGTTTGTTGAAGCATGTGTAGGCGGGTAGTGTTCGATTGGGTTTGGGTTTCGATTTGGGTGAGATGATGTTGGAGGATAGCAACAGATTGGTGGAGGTCTGGGGTATCGGGTGAGGGTTGGTTGTCCACAATCCCTTGTATGATGAGTTTAAGGTCATCCAAGGACCGCGTCACTTTGTCTACATAGGCTTGGAACTCTGCCTTTGTGACCAGATCGGTTAAAGAGGTAATCCCTGCAGCAACAGATGGTGCAGGTTGTGCCTCTGTTCCTGAGGTGCCTTCTTGGCCTTGTGTGAAGGTAGGCCTCAGAGGACTTCCATCATGTCCTTGATAGCCTTTGAGAGAAGAGCTATCTCGTGATGTTGCAACATCCTCTTCCTCTTCCTCAGCTTCAGAGGTTGAGTAAGTGAAATGGATGTGTGTTCCCTTTGGTAGATCAAATACCGAGGGGAGTTGTGCACGAATAGAAGATCGCTCTGAACGATCTATAGGTTTAACTTTAGAAGCAACACATGCTTCTGTGTGTGTGATAGGATGTGGCGAGTCCTGAGGCGAAGGGACTCATGTTTCTTCATCACCTCTCTGTTGAGAGAGGGGTGATGGTAAATGTGTTTCCTCGGCTTCTTCATCTCCAGAGGCCCGAAGAATGGCCTCTGGATGGCTGGCTGGGGTTGGGGTTGGATCGGGTCGTCCTTTTTCAATACCCCTTYGGCTTTGATCGCCAGGGGTAGAGGATGTGGTTGCCCTTTGGGAAGTGGGTTGAGTAATTGTATGAGTAAGGCCGGAGGTAGCACGAGTAGCATCATCATCATCTTCGTCATCCGATGAGGATGATGCTTGTGCTCCCTCGCTTGGAGGGGGGGACGACTCTAAGTACTCCAGGGTAGCTGCCCTCAGTTCTTGGGACAACATGGAGCGTTCATTGGTCTGGCGTATCTCACTTGTCGATGGTATGACAGTGAGCATAGCCCGGGACAGCGGTCGGTTGATGTTGTATCCTTCCTTCGAAAGGGTTGGGCGGTGTCCTTGCATTTTGTAGACCGGGGTAAATGGCTCCACAGCAGGTAGTCCGTACTTCAACATCGCATCCCCAATGAAGAGAGCAAGGAAGCGGGGAAAGAGAACTGCAGAGAGTGGCTTTCCTGCGGCTTGAAGTTTGCACTTTTTGATCACGGCCGCATGAATCTCGTTGTAAATGTGGAAGGCGTAGTCGAGATTTAGGTTGAAGAAAAGTCCATATATAATTGTCATTATGTTGAGATTCCCTTGGTCTAGGGAACCTAGCTTGCAAGTGAGGGATCGGTTGAGGATGGAGAAAAACAAATTCCACATTGGTGGGAGGAATTGTCTTTTGAAATCTGAGAGATTTCATAGTTCACGATTGTAGCCTAGCATCTTTATGAACCTGAGGATGTCTTCAGAGGATGGTGGTTCGTCATATTGCTCGATCCCAAGTTCCCGTCTGGTGGGAATGCACAAAACCTTAGAAACTTTTGCTTGCGATATTTTTAGCGAGCAAATCATATCATTTGGGGCGTCTATATCCCCCATTATACCGTGACTGGCTGGATGAAATTCGCAGGTTTGCCAGTATTGTTGTACGTATTTTAATGGTACACTAGGGTTCACTAGTGTGATGGCAGGGAGGAGGATGGAGTTCTTGAAGAACTCTATGATTATCGCAAAACGGTCGTCAAATAGGGTGTTGCGCAGTTCAATGGCGTGGTTGTTTGGTTTCATGGGTAAAAAGATGAGTGTGCGGCTATCAGCTCCAGTTGACTGTACGTGGCTGTCGTTGTTGTTGGATTCATGAGAAGTGAAGGAGGAGGCCATTTTTAAGGAATTTGAAGGTTTTGAGTTCGTCGGAGTCTTTGTGGCAGGTTTTGAGAGCGTAAAGAAAGGAGGAAGGTGGAAGAAGGTTATTTATAGGTGAGAAGAGGGTGGGGGCGAATGGAAACGTTTTCTTGATTATTAAAATAGAATAATCATGAAAAGTTTTGGCGGTTTATCTTTTGGGTGATATGATTTGAAGAACGTGAGCCGTCGTGATAGTACGTGCCATTAATGGATTGGACACATGTCAAGCTGGGTTTGGGTGAGAAAAAATTGAAACGGCTCA
Organism: Cynara cardunculus var. scolymus; assembly: GCF_001531365.2. NCBI lineage: Eukaryota > Viridiplantae > Streptophyta > Magnoliopsida > Asterales > Asteraceae > Cynara > Cynara cardunculus. The sequence continues at coordinate 15,013 of NW_020201601.1, forward strand.
TGGGGGACAGCCTGTATGGTGTCAGGCGCGTGGTAGGATGACGTCATGCATTATTTGAAATGAAGAGTTATTCCAAATAATATCTTGGTGAAGACGTTTCCCCAAAAAAAATTATTCAAAATCTCATCTAATTGTAAGATTAATACTAATTACGAAGTTTTGGTCTTCTAAAAACCCCTGTTGTATAGTTTTTAGTCACAAAAGCTGCAATTTCGTATAATCTTGAAAATAGTTTTCAATTAAGATGAGTTGTAGTGGGGAAAAAATTATTTGCATGGAACCAGAGGAGTTCTGGTTAGGCATGATCAATTGGGTGAGGAACCAGACGAGTTCTGGTTATAATGTCAAGGAAGACATGAATTGATGTTGGATTTGCATGTTTTAGAGACTTTGGTTAACAAACCAGAGGCTTTGGAAAAGAGTGGCAATCCATTATATAAATAAACCAGAGGAGGTCTGGTATATTATATATATAGCATTTTGTGTGGCCAGAGGCTCTGGATAGTAGAACAAGAGGCTCTGGATGGAAAATGCAAGTGTTGAAAGGTGGAAAACGTTTGCTCCCCCTCAAGAATATTTTGAATGGACCTTAGAATTATTTTGGCACGCTCCTTGGCTCCAGGGGAGTTGTCTCTGCTCCTGACCAGATTGTCTCTTATATACCGCAGAGTAGAGTTGGAGTACTTGTAATTTTGGTTGTCTCGAAAGAAGATCTTCTGATTTTGCTCGTTTCGAAACACCACTCCCACTTCTAGTTCCACCAGAACCGTCCAGGAGGGAATGTTGTTGATGCCGTGTAATTCTTCGTATGGGGCAGCCACTGTCATTTGATCCACTCCTAGATCCAGAGCTAGTTGGAAGTCAAACTTGCTTCTGTAGTCAAGCAGATCTGTCATTGTTTGGCGTATGACAGAGTTGGCAACAGCGAACTTCACTCCCTTGTCCTTCTTGTGGTCTGTAAAGTAGAAAAGATGAAGAAGATCCCACAAATTTAGATTAATGAGGTCACAATCTTTGAACCTACATATCCGTCCATGAGTCCTCTCAACTGTGTACTCATAGAACACTATCTGATTTTATGCAAAGGTGTACTTCTTTATGTCTAGGACTTGTTTTTTTCCATCAGCAAAGTGGACTGCAGTGATTGGTTGTGTATAGCGATCGAGGAATCTCAACCTGATATGCTCTTGAGCCATCGGATGGAGACTGATCTTCTGAACCGATGTCTCTTCCCTTTGGTTGTAGAGGAACTGGTAGATTTCCTCGCTATATGCCTTGTCCTTGATGGGTTTGTCGAGGGGTGTTGGTTTGAACATGGCATCCATGCTTGCTTTGATCCTTTGGACGCGATCAGAGCGATGCTTCCGTTTTTGCCCGCTCGTTGTGCCTTTTGAGTCTGTTCTGTTTGGATTGATCGATACTTGCTTCATCGCAGGAGTGAAAATCCTGGTCCCTTGAGCAGGGACCCTAGCTCTGTGGGTTCTTGGATGTGGTGGAGGAGCAGCAATGGTTACTTCTTCTAGACGAAAGGAAACCGGAATGTGTAGTAGTGATGGATCAACCACATTCACGGTGACTACCACTTCTTCTTGTTGGGCTGTTGTTGATGGAGCAGCCATGTCCATAGCATACTCTGTTGAGGAGGACAGAGCCAGGTCTGAGTCGTCTGATCCATAGGTAGATAGAAGGTCGATCACTTCTATAGACTTGTGTGGCACGACTGGCTCTGCCTCTGATGCCATGGGTATTTTCCCTTTGCGTAGTGCCTCTGTGTTGTCTGGCACTTGCTGGCTTTGTCTACTCTGCCTTGATTGACTTTGATGGCGTGGGTAGAGGACAATGGTGCAGAAGGGACAGCCAGAGGTGTTGTACTTGGTGTGGCTATAGGCAGGTTCTCCCCCTCTTGGAGATTTTGAGGACGAGACTCGTCTGGGTCCTCATCATTGTCAAGTCACTTCCTCTTTGACGGTTCAACATATGGAGATAGATCTCGTTGTTGCTTAGTTCTCTCATCCTCTGCTGGAGACATGGATTTGATCACCTCCTCGATGGTCTTGAGGAGTTCGTCAACTGCAACGACAACCCTTCGCACTTCATCGTCTGAATGGTAGTTGAATCGTGCAAGAGTGTCGTTGATGTTCTTTGCTGCTGTTGTGGTCTTGCTATTAAAATCCGCAGTGAAGTCTGCCACCTTCTGTAGGAGTCTGTCACCCAAAGTATTCATGGCGCTTTGTGTGACATAATCTACAGGTACACTCAGAGGTATGAGGGCCTGGTTGTTGATCGACGTAGACGCCTCAACCCTCCGTAGAGATACAATGATCTGTTGTAATGTTGCTGTATTTGTTTCCATCAATTCCATTAGAGTGTTGATACGAGAAGCATTTGTCATGGACTCAGCTCTTAGTACTGCCAAGGATGCTCGTATCTCATCCAGAGCAGGTGTAGAAGGTGACGGCACTACACGGGCCATGCTGAGTTTTAGATCTTCCAAGGAGCATCGCATAGAGGTGAAAAGGGAATGGAAGTCTTCCCTAGTGACATATGCAGATGTGGTAACCTCTGGCTCAACACATGGGCCAGATTGAGTCCCCGTTCCAGGGACGCCTTCAGTCACGACCTGATTGATGTTAGTCGGGGAAGGGCTTCCAGAAGATCCTCGTGGTTCTCCTTGAGGATAATTCACTACTTCTGTTCTGTCAAAGAGAGGACCCAAGGCTGGTTCAGAGCCAGCCAAAGGGTTCTCCATGAGTGGACTAGGAGACTGGTCGAGAGTCTCAAAGTCTGGTGCACCTATTCTATGCTCTAAACAAGGTTGGGGGTCTACTTGTGCAGAGGAAACAAATTCCTCTGTGTGGGAAAGAGGCGTGATATGGAGAGACATATCACTTATGTTTTCAAAGGTTACACCCTTTTGAGAGGGTGTTCCCTATGGTGAGGTTTCCTTTTGGCTAATATAACCACAGGCAGATGCGACCTTTGGTTGGATAGGCTGGTTTGGGTTCGAGGTGTGCGCCTCTGTTTCAATGATCTCCGTGTCTCGACCATTGGAGTCAGATAATGTGGTTGCACTTGGAGTGGGGTAGGTGAATTTGATGTGCCTATTTGGCCTAGGCTACTCTGTCCCACCCTGAGGCAGAGTAACTGCGTCACCTCCTCCCTCTTCTTCCTTGCTCTCCTCTTCATCTCCCTCACTCTCTGTCTCACTTTCTTCTTCGTCACTTTCTTCCTCCTCTTCTCCACTTGCCTCGCTTGGTCATCCTCTTGGTTTGGACTAGAGGATTGAGCCAAGATTTGACGAGCCTCTTCTTCTGATCTGAGTCTGGCCTCTTCTCTTAGGCGAGCGATTTATGTTTGGCGAGCCTTTTCTACCCGCTCTTCCTCTGCTCGTTCTGCCTCTTTTTTCTTCTTCTCCCTCTCAGCTTTCTTTTTCTTTGCCTCCTCTCGTTTTCTTTCTCTTGTTATACTCTCACTCTTTCTTCCTCAGCTCTTAATCTCTCGTCTCCTGCTCTCACCGTTCCTCCCTTGGTTTAAGGCATTGATGTGTCCTCAGTTCTCTCTTCTTCCTCGGCTGCTCCTATGCGTACTGGGGTTCGAGACACTAGTTCTAGTGTCTCGCGTGTACGTCTGTATGCTCTCCTGATCTCCTTAGACTTCATGTATCTCATGAGCCTCTTTGGAATAGGCCTTTCTGCTTCATAACCTTCCTTATGCACTGTTGGTCTGTATTGAGTGAGTACGTTTACCTTGTGAGGAGGTAGACGACCCACATCAATATTGTTGTCATCAAGAGTTGGTCTTAGGAGAAGACGCAAGAATGGGGGAAACAACAAGGATGGTAGTTGTCTTCCTTTGGCCACTTCTTGACATTTTTTGGCCACGGCGGCCTTGAACTCGGTGTAGAGTATCAAGGAGTAGTCGAGGGACAGGTCGAATAAATTGTCATAGATGATTTGTAGAACACTCGTGGAGCACATATCGAGGCTCCCTATCTTCCCTGTCAGCGAGTGATTAACCAATGTGAAAAGTGTATTCCACATCGGTGGTAAGTGTTGACGGCGATACTGTGACGGTATTGAATGGCCTTGTTGTATCCCATGAACTTCAGAAAAGTTACAATTTCATCCCCGGTAGGAAGAGGGGCGTATTCAAAAAGCCCCAGGTAAGTTTTTGTTGGGATTTCTAGAACTCGTGAAAATAAGTATCTTGAAATTCGAACTGTGACGAATTCTTGTTTGGCAGAGACGAAGAAATCTCCTATGATCCCTCTTTGGGATTCAGTAATGGCACAGGATTGCCAGTATTTTTGTATATATCTCTCAGGAACCAAGTCATCGGTGTTGGTCAAGGCTGGGTTCAAGAAGTGGTTTTGGAGAATGTTGATGATGGGATGGTATTTGGTGTCGAAGTTGTCAAGTTGAAGGTTTAGCGCATGGTTATTTGGTTTGATGGGGAGGGGAACTAGGTTTTGACTGGTATCTTCCATGGTTTTGTGGGTTGTGGTATGAGTTTGGGAGTTTCCAGATTCTGAGGAGGACATTGTTGCAGGTTTTGGGTTTGGAAGGAGATAACAGATTTTAGGGTTTCAAGAAATACTTCTTGAATCAGGAAATGGGATGAGGGAACGGATTTGTGGTACTTACTTGTTGAACAGGATGATTGGTTGAAGATTGAAACGATCTTTTAGCACAGGTTTGAGAGCTTTGAGTTCTGGCAATGGCGGTTGAAAGGTTGAAGACGACGGGAGTTCTTGAGAAATTTTGTAAGCGTAAAAGATTAATTTGGGGGTAAAGAAATTGTTTAAATAGAAAAAAATAAAACACTTGAGTGTTTTAGCGCCCCAAACGTCAGGTAAAACTGAACCGGTTTTCGCAAAGCCTGTGGGGGCCTGCCACGTGGATTGCCAGCTGCCAGTGGCACCTCCCATGTTTGAAAAGATAAGCTCACAGGCGGTGATGCTTATTGTGGATAACAACTTTTTTTAAACAATTAAAATAAACTGTATGCCTTCCTAATTAAATAATATATTTTAATTTTAAAAAACAACAAAAAAAGTTTTTAAGTGTAAAAGTTCTGGTTCGAGAAAAGTAGAGGTTTTGATTAGAACCAGAGAACTATATGCAGAAGAAGACATACCTTAAGATCTCAAACAGAGATTCATGATTAGACTATATATGTCCTCTAGAGAACCTTTGCTATGTTTAGAGACAGAGGTTCTGTATAGTACATACAAAGGCTCTGTTCTATAATCATGAGTTTTAACGCAAAGGCTCTGTTATGAGATGATGTTGTGGTCCCCCTTGAGTTTAGCCTTTCTTATCTGCTCCCCCTTAAACTATGCTTGAATCATTTGTGATAAGTAGAGTACATGCATAATGATCAAGGTATAGAGGCTCTGTATGTACGATACAGAGGCTCTGTATTGCAAGAGAACTAGACGAGTAAGAGACTCTGCATGAACTATGCAGAGGCTCTCATGGATTAATACAAAAAAACAGAAGTATGCATCAACGGATGCAGAGGCTCTGTATAGAGCATACATAGGCTCTGGTTTAGCTTGAGAGATTTAGCATACCCAACTTGCTAACTAGAAAATTGAATCTCTTTTCATCAAGAGGTTTTGTAAAGATGTCAGCAAGTTGTAAATCTGTGTTTACAAAGAACATTTCAATCGTACCTTTCTCTACATGGCCCTTGATGAAATGATATCAAACATCGATGTGCTTTGTTTTTGAGTGTTGCACAGGCTTGGCTGTGATTGCAATAGCACTTTATGAGTCACACATAATTGGAATCTTCTCAAACTCTACACCATAGTCTTTCAGTTGAGTCTTCATCCATATCACTTGGGAATAGCAGCTGGCTGCAGCGACATACTATGCTTCAGCAGTGGAAGTAGAGACGCAATTCTGCTTTTCCGAGGTCCAGCTTATGAGCTTGTCCCCAAGTAATTGGCAGCTTCCTGATGTGCTCTTTCGATCGAGTTTACAGCCTGCATGATCAGAATCTATGTATGCAATAAGATCAAAACCAGAATGCTTTGGATACCAAAGACCCAAAAATTGAGTCCCTTTGAGATATCGAAAGATTCTTTTTATAGCTGAAAGGTGAGATTCCTTTGGATTTGCTTGAAAACGGGTACAGAGACATGTGGCAAACATAATGTCCGGTCTACTAGCCATGAGATATAGTAGTGATCCAATCATTCCACGGTACGTCTTAACATCCACCGACTTACCAGATGGATCTGTGTCAAGTTTAGTACCCWTAGCGATTGGTGTTCTCATGTTGGATGAGTTATGGAGTTGGTACTTCTTTAATATGTCGGAGACATACTTAGCTTGGCTAATGAAGATACCATCCTCCCTCTGTTTTACTTACAAGCTGAGGAAAAAGGTCAATTCTCCCATCATGCTCATTTCAAACTCACTCTTCATTAACGCATAAAACTTATCACAATGCCTCTGGTTTGTTGAACCAAAGATGATGTCGTCCACATATATCTGTACTAAGAGCATCTCACATTTATACCTCTTAATAAACAAAGTTGTATCGATTTTACCTTTTTTAAAACCATTAGATAAGAGGAAAGACGAGAGACGTTCATACCAGGCTCGTGGTGCTTGCTTAAGTCCATACAGAGCTTTGTCTAAGAAATAGACATACTCTGGATGTGTGGAGCTTTCAAAACCTGAAGGTTGTGGAACGTAGACTTCCTCCTTCAATTTACCATTTAAGAAGGCTGACTTTACGTCCATTTGAAAGACTCGAAATCCTTTAGGTGCAAAGAAGGCTAAGAACAAGCGTATAGCTTCTAGCCTTGCTACTGGCACAAAGGTCTCATCATAGTCTATGCCTTCTGTCACACCCCGTTAAAGCGGAAACACGGAATGTAACAGGTAAGCGAGTCTTGGCAACAATTTAAGAATAACACTTTTTCAAATGTTCAAAATATACAGTTCATCGACTTGACAAGATTTCAAGGTTACAAAATATTTTCAAATACAACAAAAACTCTGTCTTAAT
>NW_020201601.1:22213-24952 GCF_001531365.2 Cynara cardunculus var. scolymus
CGCGATGTAAATACTTGAGACGCTACTGAGCCTTACCTGACCAACTTGCCCCATTGATTTTCGAACAACCAGAAGTAGCCCGTTGACTACTTAGGTCCCACAGTTCGATAAAGTACTAATTCAGCGATGGTCCAAATTCCACATGATTAGACTATAAAACATAGGTAATTGTGCATCCCTTTCTGGGTGGGACTGTCAACACAATAGCGGCTATCCACAATACCACGGCCCAGGGATGTACCCGAGTTAACAAGTAGCGTGTACGGATGGGGACTTTTATTTGGATAAATATACTCTCAAGCACATCAATTTAGCATTTATATTATAGTGCAAAACAGTAACAAATATAGCTTAGAAACCCGACTATGCAGTTCCATAGCCCGGACGTTTCAAGCAAAACTCGACTAAGCAAAATCCTTAGCCCAACGGTTTTAACCAAAACTCAGAAACCCGACTAAGCAGTTCCTTAGTCCAGAGGTTTCACGTAAATAAACATGCAAAGTTTTCTCATCTCATGCTTTTCCTCCATAAAATAACAAAAGCAGTAAAAGTGGGGCCGTAAGAACTCACAAGATTGGCGAATATCAAATGTTTCCTTAAGAGGGCCTGCTATTGCTTGCTCGAACTTCCTGACAGAGCAACCAGTACTAAMATGAACTTCTAAATTTCCATGACTTAGGTTGAGTAAAACTGTTTTCAATGCAATATCACCAAATATTTTCATGAATATAGCCGATATTTCAATTATTTGGTTAAAGAGAAATCTTCCAAAATCTAATCAATGGAATCATTAAATGTCATTTCAAGACAAATGATGGCAGCCGCCAACCATCGGAATCAAGAGATTTTGAGTGGGTTAACACCCTTCCCAAGAATAATTTACAACCTTGAGTCACACGCCTCCCCAAATCCGGTTGCATGCCCAAGAATGGCATAAAAAATGGGGACGGTTTCGAACTCAATATTTTCAAAATTCGAGACTTTTAACACCAAAATCCTCATCTCTTAAATAAATTTCAGAAAAGAAAATAAAACAATGAGAATTTTGGTTCCAGTAAGCTACAAGATGAGAGAATTGATTTAGATATGCATGCAAGACCCAAATCACCCGAATGTGCAATCGGTCCTTATATGCGAGAATTCTCTTCTTCTCTTTGGGATTAAAAGATCCTTGGGTCACAGATTATCATCCGATGAAGACACATGTAAGTCTTCGATGAATAATCTCACCATCTTTATATTCCGAAACTTGAGTTGAGCAGGAAGAGAGAATAGGAATTTGAGTACTAAAATAGGAATAAATGGCTTTTAGAACATACCTTTTTGTAGACGAGGGAGATTTGAACGACCCGAATGCAGCGGAATTTCTAGACTTGCAGGGGGAAGAGTTTGGCTAGAAGGTGATGAAATTTAGAGAGGGAGAACGAAAAAGGCTGGAACTTTTGAAGAATGAAGAGTTTTCAAAAGAGACGGGGGTATTTATTTGGGGATTTTAGAGGAGTAGTGGGCTGGCCTCTAAAGGCCCAAGCCCAAGGGGCTTTTACTTCTCTAAGCTAAGTCCCAAAAATCTAAAATTGCCAAAATGATTTTACAAGGACCTTTGAATCGCCACTCTTTTAAAATAGTTGGCAACTAAACAAAAGAGAATTGAGAGTTTTGGGAAAACTTTAAAATTTTAAAGGAACAAGGCTAAAATATCAACTTTATTTTATGTGAAACGTTTCGAGATTGATTGGCATTTGCATGAACCAACTTGGACAACTACCCGCCGGAATATGATCTACAACTAATCCTTAGAAGGTAAATAAGACGATTTGTTAGCATTAATTTAATGCTAATGATGTTCTTAAAAAGTTTTATTAAGCTATCGGGGCTAAGAATTGGACTCCTGAAGATGATGTTGTGCCAAAACGTCCAAGTCTAAAAAAAGACCAGCTGCTGTGCTGAATCGATCAAGTATGGGCGACCAGCGCCTCTATAAGAAGAACCAGAGCCTCTGTGAAGAGACGCCAGAGCCTCTGTGAAGAGACGCCAGAGCCTCTGTGAAGAGACGCCAGAGCATCTGTGAAGAGACGCCAGAGCCTCTGTGAAGAGACGCCAGAGCCTCTGTGAAGAGACGCCAGAGCCTCTGTGAAGAGACGCCAGAGCCTCTGTGGCTGTCACCAGAGCCTCTGTGGCTGTCACCAGAGCCTCTGGTTGTTCTATCTTCTGGTCTTTTAGACGACCTCTTCAGGATCCTATTCTGGATAAGGCTAACCCTAAAAGACTTAGTTTTCAAATAAAGATCCCGTAATAAGGTTCTAACCTGGAAATCCAAAAGTGCAGAGTTGTTACAGCCTCCCCAACCCAGATAAATTTCGCCCCGAAATTTAATCGTCTGCGCTTCAATTCATGTTTGGCTTGAGAAAAGTGGGGATACTTGTTCTTCATGAAGTCTTCCCTTTCCCACGTGTACTCCGGTTCATTCTTGGAATTCCAATGAACCTTCACGATGGGTATTCTACTACGTCTCAACTGTTTAACTTTTCTATCCAAGATCTCCAAGGGTTTTTCAACAAAATACAGTCGATCAAAAACTTGCAAGTCTTCCACAGGTAAAACCTGGGTTTCATCTGATAGGCATTTCTTGAGATTCGATACGTGGAATGTGTCGTGGATAGCGCTTAATTCTGGGGGCAGATTTAGCTTATATGCCACTGGTCCAATTCTTTCTATTATTTCGAAAGGACCAATATAGCG
>NW_020201601.1:26803-28164 GCF_001531365.2 Cynara cardunculus var. scolymus
CCAGAAACTGAACTTCCCGTAACCAGAACTCACACTTAGAGAGTTTGGCATACAACTTTTCCCTTCGAAGTACATCCAAGATTGCCCTCAAGTGTCTCTCATGGTCTTCCCGGCTTCCTGAATAAATTAATATGTCGCCTATGAAGATGATTACAAATTTATCCAGGTAGGGTCTGCAGACTCTGTTCATCAGGTCCATGAAGACAACTGGTGCATTGGTTAGCCCGAATGGCATAACTATAAATTCATAATGACCATACCGGGTCCTGAAGGCTATCTTGGGAATGTCCTCTGCCCCTTGAAGTTGATCGAACAGATCATCGATTCTGGGGAGAGGGTATCTATTCTTGATGGTTAACTTATTAAGCTCTCTATAATCAATGCACATTCGCATTGATCTGTCTTTCTTTTTGACGAATAGTACCGGTGCTCCCCATGGTCAATAGCTTGGCCTTATAAAACCTTTGTCTAGCAATTCCTTGAGTTGGGTCGACATTTCCTGCAATTAGGATGGTGCCAAACGGTATGGTGCCTTGGACACTGGAGCAGCTCCAGGGATCAAGTCGATACCGAACTCGACTTGTCTTTACGGAGGCAGGCCTGGTAAATCTTTAGGGAAGACATCGGAAAATTCCCGAACTATGGGTAAGTCCTCAATATTATCCTTCTTCATCCTTCCATCTATCACGTGGGCCAGGTATGCAGGGTAATTCTTCTTTAGGTACTTCTTCATCTTCATGAAGGATACCAGCTTAATCGCTTGGTCCAACTTATCTCCCTAGACCACTATTGGCTCCATTCCTTCTTGAGGAATTCGAATGAGCTTTTCTGAACAAACAATTTCGGCTTGGTTTCTGGACAGCCAATCTATGCCTACAATTACGTCAAAACGTTCTAGTTCGATCGGTATAAGGTCTATAGTAAAGTCCTTATTGGCTAAATTCAAGGTGCAGTTCAAAATTATATTCCTGACCTTGAATTCCTGACCATTGGCAAATTCGATTATAAGGGCTTCTTTCAAACTCTGGGGCCTTAAGTCAATTTTCTGCCTAAAATTTAGTGACACAAAGCTTCTGTCGGCGCCTGAGTCAAATAAAACCGATGCAAATTCATTGTTCAGAAGAAACGTACCTGACACTACGTTGGGATCCTCTCTGGCTTCCCTGGCTCCCAATTCGAATGCTCTGCCCCGAGCCTGACTCCCCGAGTTGCMTGAACTGTTCTGCCGAGTCTGATTTCTATTTGTCCCCACTCTTCTCCTTGGGCAAACAATCCTCATGTGGTCTGGACTCCCACATTCAAAGCATAGTCGTTTCCGGCAGTCCTTTGCCGTGTGACCCCCAAGATGACACCTCTGGCAG
>NW_020201601.1:29623-31312 GCF_001531365.2 Cynara cardunculus var. scolymus
CCTCCTAATTTCTCGTCTGGCGGCAACAGCAGTTTCCCCATTCCACATTATGCTCTGGTGATGTGCTTTCACTATTTCAGATAGGTTGTTGAGGATGTTGTGGTGATATCCGAGTCGAACCTGATGCATCTGCATGTCATCCGCAATCCTTCTCATCCAATCCTTCTCAGATGGATTCATCCCTTGCGGATAGGTCACCGGCATACTAGTCACGATTTGAGTCATTCTATTCCCACCATGGGGTTGGGACGACTCCCCTACGACCCTCTGAGAGTTCCCGAATGTCACCTTTGTGGTAATGAGACACTCTTTCGAGGCGTGACTCTGATTCTTGGACCTTGCTGGGCTCGCGACGGAACATCAGGTGCTGGCTCCATTGGGGGTAGGTAGGATACTTGTGGTGCGGCCGCAGCATCACTAGAAACCGTGTCCTGGTCATATGGGTCCACCTCTTTGCCGCGAGTTGGGTTCCTTTGGGAGCGATCAACTACGTATCCAGAATCATCAACAGAATATTCGCTTGAATTTGAAGGCATCGTCGAGATCTGTGACATGAACAATCCTGGTCACTAAGGTGTATCCTCTAACAAAAGCTTAGCGATTCAGAGGAAACTTCTAGACAACACTAAGTCTCAACAAACATGCTAGGATCCCTAGACAACACCCCTGGTTTCTACACCAGAGCTTCTGCTAATATAAGACCAGAGCCTCTGTTTCCTCACAGGGCTTTCGAGGCCAGAGCCTCTATTCACAGAGTGCCTACCAGAGCTTATGTGGCAATTTCAATACTTAGGTATGCTAAGGATTTCTTTCAACGACCCTCTGGTCATACCTCTTGCCCCAACCAGAGCTTCTGGTAGTGAGACCAGAGCCTCTGTGGCAACCCCTATACTTGTCGTTCAAGTATTTCATGCATGGATCCTCTGGTTCTCCTATTCGTCCATGATAGAGCTTCTGATCATAAGACCAGAGCTTCTGCGGACACAACGATAGCGAGAGTTGAGCATTCCAACTTCCATCGTCTCTGGTCTTTTTTGACCAGTGTCTCTAATCCTAGGAAACGGATATTTGTAAAAGTGGAACAAGGCTCATGCTTTTCTTGAAAGTTTCAAAAATAGAGCATACTTCTAACGAGATCGATTAAGTTCTTTTGATTACACATAAATTAAGCACAGGTGATCAGGCTTTACTTAACCGATGTGTAACAACAAAGCCCGCTTTAAAACACATGATTCCAGATTTTATGAAGATCATTTAGAAATTATTTTAGTTATAGTTGATGGTTTTTGAAGAAAACCAGCGTTCTCTATAACTGAGGCTCTGATACCAAATCTGTCACACCCCGTTAAAGCGGAAACACGGAATGTAACAGGTAAGCAAGTCTTGGCAACAGTTTAAGAATAACACTTTTTCAAAGGTTCAAAATATACAGTTCATCGACTTGACAAGATTTCAAGGTTACAAAATATTTTCAAATACAACAAAAACTCTGTCTTAATMGATCTTGATCCAAGTAATGCTCCCAGAAGTCCACACACTCTACTTAGAACCTGAAAAGCATGGTATAAAACAGGGTGAACTACAAAGAGTTGGTGAGCTTACGGGTTTTCACATGCATAAAAACATTTCAATGCATAAACCAAGTAATAGCAAACTTATGCGAATTCTTTGCACTTAATAAATGTAAAT
>NW_020201601.1:31511-47418 GCF_001531365.2 Cynara cardunculus var. scolymus
ATGTACCCGAGTTAACAAGTAGCATGTATGGACGGGGACTTTTATTTGGATAAATATACTCTCAAGCACATCAATTTAGCATTTACATTATAGTGCAAAACAGTAACAAATACAGCTTAGAAACCCGACTATGCAGTTCCATAGCCCGAAGGATTCAAGCAAAACTCGACTAAGCAAAACTCGACTAAGCAAAATCCTTAGCCCAACGGTTTTAACCAAAACTCAGAAACCCGACTAAGCAGTTCCTTAGTCCAGAGGTTTCACGTAAATAAACATGCAAAGTTTGCTCATCTCATGCTTTTCCCCCATAAAATAACAAAAGCAGTAAAAGTGGGGCCGTAAGAACTCACAAGATTGGCGAATATCAAATGTTTCCTTAAGAGGGCCTGCTATTGCTTGCTCGAACTTCCTGACAGAGCAACCAGTACTAAAATGAACTTCTAAATTTCCATGACTTAGGTTGGGTAAAGCTGTTTTCAATGCAATATCACCAAATATTTTCATAAATATAGCCGATATTTCAATTATTTGGTTAAAGAGAAAYCTCCCAAAATCTAATTAATGGAATCATTAAATGTCATTTCAAGACAAATGATGGCAGCCATCAATCATCGGAATCAAGAGATTTTAAGTGGGTTAACACCCTTCCCAAGAATAATTTACAACCTTGAGTCACACGCCTCCCCAAATCCGGTTGCATGCCCAAGAATAGCATCAAAAATGGGGACGGTTTCGAACTCAATATTTTCAAAAATCGAGACTTTTAACACCAAAATCCTCATCTCTTAAATAAATTTCAGAAAAGAAAATAAAACAATGTGAATTTTGGTTCCAGTAAGCTACAAGATGAGAGAATTGATTTAGAGATGCATGCAAGACCCAAATCACCCGAATGTGCAATCGGTCCTTATATGCGAGAACTCTCTTCTTCTCTTTGGGATAAAAAGATCATTGGGTCAGAGATTATCATCTGATGAAGACACATGTAAGTCTTCGATGAATAATCTCACCATCTTTATATTCCGAAACTTGAGTTGAGCAGGAAGAAAGAATAGAAATTTGATTACTAGAAGAGGAATAGATGATTTTTAGAACATACCTTTTTGTAGACGAGGGAGATATGAACGACCCGAATGCGGCGGAATTTCTAGACTTGCAGGGGGAAGAGTTCGGCTAKAAGKTGATGAAMTTTAGAGAGGGAGAACGAAAAAGGCTGGAACTTTTGAAGAATGAAGAGTTTTCAAAAGAGAAGGGGGTATTTATTTGGGGATTTTAGAGGAGTAGTGGGCTGTCTTTAAAGGGGCTTTTACTTCTCTAAGCTAAGTCCCAAAACTCTAAAATAGCCAAAATGGTTTTACAAGGACCTTTGAATCACCACTCTTTTAAAATAGTTGGCAACTAAACAAAAGGGAATTGAGACTTTTGGGAAAACTTTAAAATTTTAAAGGAACGAGGCTAAAATATCAACTTTATTTTATGTGAAACGTTTCGAGATTGATTGGCATTTGCATGAACCAACTTAGTGAACTACCCGCCGGAATATGATCTACAACTAATCCTTAGAAGGTAAATAAGACGATATGTTAGCATTAATTTAATGCTAATGATGTTCTTAAAAAGTTTTATTAAGCTATCGGGGCTAAGAATTGGACTCCTGAAGATGATGTTGTGCCAAAACGTCCAAGTCTGGAAAAAGACCAGCTGTTGTGCTGAATCGATCAAGTATGGGCTACCAGCGCCTCTGTAAGAAGAACCAGAGTCTCTGTGAAGAGACACCAGAGTCTCTGTGAAGAGACGCTAGAGCCTCTGTGAAGAGACACCAGTGCCTCTGTGAAGAGACGCCAGAGCCTCTGTGAAGTGACACCAGAGCCTCTGTAGCTGTCACCAGAGCCTATGTGGCTGTCACCAGAGCCTCTGGTTGTTCTATCCTCTGGTCTTTTAGACGACCTCTTAAGGATCCTATTCTGGATAAGGCTAACCCTAAAAGACTTAGCTTTCAAATAAAGATCCCGTAATAAGGTTCTAACCTGGAAATCCAAAAGTGCAGAGTTGTTACACCTTCTTCCTGGCAATAGCCTTTTGCTACAAGCCTAGCTTTATTTCTAACCATAATCCCATCCTCATCCTTCTTGTTCCTGAAAACCCATTTACAACCAATTGCAATTTTCTTCTTTGGTAAGGGAACGAGAGTCCATACCTTATTTCTCTCGAATTATTGGAGCTCTTCTTGCATGGCATCGACCCAACTAGGATCTTGTAGGGCTTCATGTACTTTCTTAGGCTCTACCATGCTAAGGAAGTTTACGAATAAACATTCATTAGCTGTGGCAGCCCGTGTTTTTATGCCACTTGAAGGTTCACTAATGATCTAGTGAAGAGGATGATTCTTTGTCCATTTTGTTCTTGGGACAGAGAGAGAAGTGGGGGATGTTTGATCACGTTCCATAGGAATGTTTGGCAGTAAGCTCATTGATAGTGAAGAAGGCTCTGCTTGCTCCCCCTCGGATGATGGTTCAGAGGAACCAGGTGCAGAGCCAGAGATATGATGCTCTGGTTCTATGTGACTCGGCTCTGATGCAGAGCTTGTTTGCTCTAGTTGTGGATTGATATGATCTTCAAAGGAAGCAGAGATGTGTGAAGGACCAGAGTCAGATGTGCTTGTCGTTTGTGATCCTTCACTTACACTCGCAAATGCATCTCTTGGTGCACGTACAGAGATGTCTTCGTCACCATAGAAGTCTTCAAATAGGAGCCTGAGTTCCAATTCCCTTGACTTCATTTGAGAATTGGAAGTCTGTTGGTTAAGATCAAGTACAGAGCTGAGGTACTCTGAAGTCAATTGTTCTTTATCGTCGAACGAGACGTTGATGCTTTCCATGACCCTCTTGGTTCGTTGATTGAAGACTCTGTATGCCTTGGCTGTTGTTGAATAGCCAAGGAACTTGCCTTCATCTTCCTTCTTATTGAACTTGCCAAGTTGATCTCTATCATTAATATGAAGCATCTGCAACCAAAGACATGTAAAATTTGACGTTAGGCTTTCTTTGGTTTATTAGTTCGTAAGGCGTCTTTATGTGCCTCTTAACCACCGTTGCTCTATTTTGAATAAAGCAGGCAGTAAAGACTGCTTCTGCCCAAAAATGGGTTGGAAGACCAGAGCTGGCTAGCATGGTACGTGCAACTTCGACCAAAGTTATATTCTTTCCTTCTACGACACCATTTTGTTGTGGTGTCCTTGCTGCAGAGAAGTTTTGAGTTATTCATTATGTGTCCACGTATGCATTAATCTTCGCGTTCTTGAACTCTGTTCCATTATCACTTCTCAGTTTTTGAATTTTGCTTTGTAGAAGTACTTGAATCTTGGTCATTAATTTGATTAGCAGCTCTGGTACATCTGATTTCTGCCTTACAAACTCAATCCAAGTATATCKTGAGTATTCATCAATTAAGACTAAGATATACTTCTTACCAGACAAGCTTTGCACAGAGATTGGACTACAAAGATCCACATGAAGCATGTGCAGAGGTCTGATGCAGGACACATCTGTCTTAGATTTATGGGATGCTCTTTTGAGCTTTCCCATTTCACACGTAGAGCAGAGATGGTTCTTTTTGAACTTTATGGCAGGAAGTCCGTCAACCAAATTATGCTTCACAAGCTTCTCTAAATTTTGAAAATGGAGATGCGACAACTTGTGGTTCCAGAACCAAGCTTCTTCACTCTTGCGAGACACAAGACAGAGAGTCTCTGAGTTGTCTCTCGGTGAGAAGTTCATGAGATGTAGATTGTCTTTTCTCTTAGCTCTTAGCAACTCCTGACCTGATTCTGATATAATAAAGCAAGCTTCCTTTTGGAATTTGACATTATAGCCAGAATCACACAGTTGACTTATGCTCAAAAGATTATGTTTAAGCCCAGAGACATAAGCAACTTTGGAGACAGAAACCTTACCTTGTAGTAGATCTCCGTATCCTTTTATATCTCCTTGTTTATTATACCCACAAGGTTACTTTTCCTCCAATCTTCTCTCTGTATGAGGAGAGCAACCTCTTATTGCCGGTCATGTGTCTTGAGCATCCGGAGTCAAGATACCAAATGTCCACACGACTTCTGCAAAACAAATTATAGGAATTTAGGTACCCATTTCATAATGGGTCCTCGATGATCAGGGACAGAGGGTTGCTTTTTAAGCTTGGGAAGAGGCTTCATCTCTTGACATGAATTAACAGACTTGGCTTTAGGAGCCTTCTTTCTCTTCTGGGTCCTTTTTGATTTAGACTTTAATGACCCAGAGAGTAGACAGTTAGGGTCAGAGAAATGCTGTTTTAATTTTAGCAACAGAGAAGCACATTCACAATTATGAAAACATTTTGAATGACAAAATGATTTATTAGCTTTAAAGAATAAATTATTACAATCATTCCTAGCATTGGTAGTTCTAGCAAACTTCCTATCTAGATCTGATTGTTTTAACACAAAATGAGTCTTCTCTGATTTCGTCTTTCCTACTTCTTTGGCCTTCAGAGGCCTCTCTGAAACATACGAATTAATGTTAGAGCAAGTAGTGGATTTTCCCTTCTGTTCTGGAGTGAATTTAATTGGCTTAGATTTGGAATTTGAGCCCTTTGAAGCAGAACAAACTGAATTTGCACTCTTTACCCTATACTCAAACTTGGGAGCGGATTTAGCATTTGTTGACATGCTTGCACGACCAAAACCTAGGAGAATCTTTTTCTCAATAGGGTGTTTTGCAACCTCTGGTTCTTTGGCAAAGGCCTCTTCCTTAACTTGCTCTTCAAACGGGTTCACCTCTAACTTAGAGTCAGAGTCAAGAAAATTCTTGTGTGAATGTCGAGATGTAGTGGTATCATTAAGAACTTGACGTTCTCGTAAGCATGAGCTACAAGCTTCGTCCGTCTTTTGTTTTAATGGACTTTCAAAAGTATCAAGGAGTTACACTCAGAAGAATCTGCATGACCTTTAGGAGGATAGTTCAAGGCCTCAAGCAAGTCTTGCTCGAAGACTTGTCTAATCATTTCTGTAAAGCCATCCATCAATTTCAAATCCAGAGTATTAAGAAAATTATCTGTGGATGAACTATTGATTTCATCTGGTTCAGGTTTGACAACCTCACTTTCAGTTTTAAGATGTTCAAGATTTGTAGAGCCAAAATAAAAAAATCTCATTTGTCTTCTGTATGCATTTTAAATCAACTTGTGGAACACATTTTGAAGAGTAAGAGATGTTTTTGAATTTCATCTTGGGGGTTCTGGCTCCGCTTTCAAGCTTACATCTTTTAAACGGTGAGGCTGTATGCAAAATGGGAAAATCTGGTTTCTGTTTTTCACCCAACCTAAACACGGATTCAAGAGTGTTTTTCCTCTTCCAGGTGAGATCTAGGTCTATATAACTTATCCCTGCTTTATCCTGTTGAGAGTTAACTTTTTCATACACCTGCTGAGCATCTTGATATTTCTTAATCAGGAGCTCTTTTCTTTGTAAGCTCTGGTGTAGGAACTCCCTTTCCTTTTGAAAATAGTCATTTAGGGCTTTAGAGTTTAGTCTGTGTCTCTCTTTTTCTATTAGCTTTGTATTCTTTTTCTTTATAGCCGCTTTTAATTCTAAGCTCTTTGTTTTAAGACTTGTTTCAGTGGATTGTTTTGTTTGTAAAAGCTTTTCATTCTCCACTGATAACTCTTGTTTTACTACAGTTAGTAGCTTTGTCTCTCGTTCAAAGAATAGTTTTTCCTTTTCCAAGGATTTTCATTTAGATTTTTCGAGAGAGAGCTTTTGTTGTAGATTAACGAAATCGTTTGTCAAAGTAGAGATGCTCTCTTCCAGGTCAAAGTGAGAGTAACCAAAGATAGAACATACATGGGAGTCGAAGTCAGATCCAGACTCATTCTCAACAGCCATTCCACAGAAGTTTGCTTGATCTTCTTCATCGCATGAGGAGTCAGAGACCCAATTCTCCTGTTCTGCCATGAGACTCCTTTGTGATCGATTATACTTGTACTTATTTTTGTAGTACAGTTTATCTTTCACAAGAGGGCCTCTTCACTCTTTGGAGTAGTGCCCCATCATTCCATATCTGAAGCATCGTACGCCTTGCTTCTTCTGTTCCGACTGCTCTTCCTCCTTCTTGTTGGGAAAAGAAGAAGGGTTCCTTCCATCAAAAGACTTCCCTCTACTTCAGTCGTTTTGTCTTCCTCTTTTGTCAAAGACTTTCTTTCCAAATTTCCTTTGGAATTCCTTGGTGATCAGGGCCAAGGATTTCGCAAAGGCGTTGATGTCCTCATCTTCAGAGCTAGATGCTCTGTCTGTATCATCATCACTCTCCAAGATAAGAGCCTTCTTTTCTTTCTTCCTTTCTTCTCTGGGTCTCCGTTCTCTGTGTGGCTGGCATGTTCCTGTCTCTTTTGAGTCAGAGACAAGAGCCAGAGGTCCACCCAGAGCGACCTTCGCCTTTTGCACCTCTTGTTCTTGTGCTTGCAGCGTCCCATATACATCATGCAGAGTCCATTCCTCCAGATTCTAATTTGCTTGGAGGGACATCATCAGATTACCCCATTCAACGTTCAATCTCTTCAAGAAGAGCATGTTGTTCTCCTCTTGTGTTCTGATCACATCACACTTGCGACATTTGTTGATCAGAGTGTTAAATCGATGATAAGTCTGTTCTAAATACTCATCAGGGAGTGCCTGGAAGTTTTTGTACTCATTGAGGCACTGGGCACGATGATTCTTCTTCATCTTGATGCCCCCTTCCAACTGGTTGGCTAGTTGATCCCACAAATCCTTCGCCGAGTCGCACGCATCCAGTGACTGAAAGATTTCGTTTGGAAGTGCCATGATCAAAAGTTGTTTGGCCTTTTGATCCACCACCACTCTTCGCTTATCTTCATCGTTCCAGTCACGACGAAGTTTGGGAACTCATATGGCATGTACCTCAACTGTATCACCAGTAGCAAGAATCCTAGGGATGACGGTAGTAGGAATGTATGGGCCATTTTAGATTGACTCATACAATTCTAGGTCCAGGCCCTCATAGAAGTTGATCATTCGAATCTTCCATTGGGGATATTCTTCCCTAATGAGAGTCGAAGGTTTTATTAAGGAGCCGGCACTATACATGGAGTTCCATGATTGAGAAGACGACATTTTTGAGTTGAAATATCTTACAAAAGAATTTTGACAAGAAGGAAGATCGACTGTCAAACGATTTCCAGATTACTTAAAGGCAAACGTTTTTAAGATTTAAAAGTATGATAAATCTTTAAAAAGGAATAATCAAAACAAAATTTAGAGTTTAATCCTATCGGATATCAATCGACTAATCAATTGATGTGATTAGCAGGCTCTGATAGCAATTGTTGGACCCAGATACTCTAAATTTGCAGAAATATTGTTTGCTTAAATTAAGAATCAAGAACAACTAGTATTTCTATTGATTAAGCTAGATATTCAAAGAAAAACATAAAGCAGTAAAATAACGCTTTGAATAACCAAATGCTTTTATTTATAAAAGATGAACAATTGAAGAACAAACATAATCTCACAAGAATTTGTGTATAGTTTAAGTCGGCTCCTTCAGGTAGGTTGAAACTAAGGCGGAGGCCTCCTTTTACACACTTGGGTCTAACTAACTATGTTATAAATTAGGCATGGAACTCTGAGCTGACTAGTTTGCATCCTTATCTTTGACTTCCCTTGATTAGCGGAGAAAACTTGGTCAAGCCGCCTTTAAATTGTTAGAAGCTTGCGAGAATGTCTGGGCTAACGCATGCTTTCCATGAAGAAGGTAGCCAGATGCTCTGCATGAAAATACAGAAGCTCTGTATGTACTATGCAGAGGCTCTGGGTCTTGGAGTTGTTGCTTGGAGTCAAGCGCTTATGCTTTTTGGCGCACAAGACTTGAATGATCACGGAGATAGAGTGCGGGCTCTGTATAACGGAACCTTCACTCTAAGTAAGAGCTCTGGTTCTTGATCCTCTGCATGAGAGCTCTTAGCCAGACAGCTTCTATAGACTAAGTCATATTGACTAGAGCAAGACACTTCTTACTTACACTTTTACAGGTTTGGGGTCTAACATTAGCCTTCTAGTATAAATAGGTGGTTAGGCCTATTTTAATCTGAGACACCTTTTACGTTTTTCATAATCATTGAAATAAAGTGAAACCTTTGACACTCAAGTATATTCTTTGAATGTTCTTGAGTGTTCATCATTTATTCATCCAAACTATATAATTAGGTTATTCTTAACTTAATTATTAGTGTTATTGAGAGATTTGGGATCAACAATTGGTATCAGAGCCAATTGATTTTTTTTCCAATCAAACGATCATAAAAAATCTCTCAATTCACGTTTTTCATAAAATATCTTCTCTAAAAACGTAATTTTTCTCTTTTCTAAAAATCTTAATGGCCAACTAGAATTCCGCCTATAGTGTTGGTTCCCTCACCAAACCTCCAACTCTTCAAAGAGAAGAGTACCCACAATGGAAGATACGGATGGTGAACTTTCTGGAAGGGATGGACATAAATCTTCTGCGATATGTCATGGAGGGTCCCTATGTTCCACAGACTCTTGTTCCAAGAGTCCCAGGAACAAATACCACAACAAAAATTCTTGCCTACTACATGCCCAATGATGAGAAGAATTGGGATGAAGACGACATAGAGAGGGTTGAGACCGACAAGAAGGCCAAAAGACTGATAATCATGGCCATACCAAGTAAAATCTTCCAATCCCTTGATGCATGTTCCACAGCCAAGGAACTATGGGATGAGTTGGCAAGCCAATTGGAAGGAGAGGCAAAAACGAAGAAGAATCGTAGAGCCCAATGTCTCAATGAATACACCAACTTCAAGGCCCTTCCTGATGAACCGATTCAGAAGACATACGATCGTTTCAACACATTGATTAATCAATGTCGTCGAAATGATATGTCCACAACAAAGGAAGAAAACAATGTTTTATTCCTTAAAAGTCTCGACATTAATGGACACAGCTGTCGATGTCCTTTCAAGCAAATCAGGACTTAGACGGCTTGTCACTCCATGATGTATACGGAACGCTTGCTGCACAAGAGAATGATATCATGAAGAAAAAGGGGTCCACCGCTCTAGCAGCTGAAGAAAAGGACGTTTCAAGGACCTCCACCAGAGACCACAAGAATAATGGAAAGAAAGCACTGGTGGTGGAATCAGAATCTTAAGATGAAACATCTGAATCAGATGATGACATCAAAGCCTTTGCCAAATCTCTGGCCTTGATTTCAAAGCAGTTTCAGAAAAAGTTCATCAAGAAACCCTATGAACGAAGAGAGTTCAAGAGGGAAAGGTACCAACCATCCTACGAAAGGAAGTCATCTAAATTTCATCAGAAGGAAGACAGAAGAGATGGAAGAGAAGAGAGAAAAGACAAAAGAGAAGATAGAAGAGAGGAGAAGAAAGAGGACAAAGATGGAGGGAAAAATGACCTCCGCTGCTTCAGGTGCAGAAAAATCGGTCATTTTTCCAAAGAATGCAGAGGACGACTGGTAAAGGATGYTWWMTATTACAAGAATAAATACAAGTACAATCCTAGAGAGCGAAGCCTGATGGCTGAGAAAGAAAACTGGGTGTCTGATTCTTCATCTGATGAAGAAGACAAATCACTCATCTGTCTGATGGCCACGTCCAATACAGAATCTACCTCTGTCCTTACTCAACCAGAATTGGGTCTGGTATATAAAAATGAGTTTGGAACGAAGAAATTTTTTAAGTCAACTGAGGCCTTTCAGTATTCAAATGAAACACTTAAATGGTTTCAGAAAGCCTTCAGAGACAGATTGGGCAGATCTCATGTGCCAATTGACGATGGATAGAGACTGATACATGAAATATCTACAGTCGTCGATTACAGAGGACTACTCATGCGCTTTTGGGAAATATCACAGGGGAGACCCTGAATGTAGTCTTATATTCTTTTTTTGTCTTGTAATTTCCATTTCATCGATGTAAGAATTCATCATTTGTTCCAATGAAAAATTTGGCAAAAGCATATAAGAATAGCCTTTGTTCTTCACTTATACTTTGAATGTTCTTAGAATAGTTGATGTTTGTTCTTTCATTACTTAGGGGGATATTGTTAGACCCCATAAGTATTATGTATGAAGTAATGAAGACAAACAAGTGATGAAGAACTAGAAGGACGATGGAAGACTTCAAGGAAAAATGACTAAGTATGAAGAACAACCAGAGGGTCGATGAACTGACCAGAGATGCGATGGAAAGTGCATCTCCATAACCCCTCTGGGCAATAACACTTGGAGTTTCCTTCACCAGTTCAACCAGAAGCAAGCAATGAAGATATGAAGATAAGGTTGAACTCATATCCCATGGAAGACAGCTGGAGATGACCAATCAATAGCTGGATTCTACAATGTTTATCTTGTTTTAATGTTTATCCTTGTTTTAGATAAGCTTTATCTGTTAGTAGAAGATTAGTTAAATAGTCTTACTAGATAATTATCTTCTTATTAGCCTTCTAGTATAAATAGGTGGTTAGGCCTATTGTAATCTGAGACTCCTTTTATGTTTTTCACAATCATTGAAATAAAGTGAAACCTTTGGCACTCAAGTATATTCTTTGAATGTTCATCAAATGTTCTTGAGTGTTCATCATTTATTCACCCAAACTATATAATTAGGTTATTCTTAACTTAATTATTAGAGTTATTTGAGAAATCTGGGATCAACAGATGACATCCGGTATATGCGAAATCGGAAGGAAAGGCTACCGAGTTCACTTAAATCACAAAACACAAGTCACAAATCGAGATAGAAATGTAGCCGAATTTCAAGAAATCCGGTCAAGGAGTCACTCGGAGTAATCACAACATAAACCACAAACACATTTTCATAAGGTAACAAAATGATGAGAGATCCGGTCAAAGTAAATAGAACAAACACCGAATTTCATGAATTTTAAACCAAAAATGGATCAAAAGTTTAAAATTTTACGAATTTTATCAAGAACAAAAACTTTTTCAAAACTCAAAAATTCTTTCAAATCTCTAAAACCAGTGATCAAATCAAAAAAATATATGAACAACAATGATTCATATCATCAATTCGCACACAATGAGCAACTTTTTAACAATCAAACAGCCAAAAATGAAAGATTTGAGATGAAATTTATGAACATTTTGATGAATGCTCAAGAACATAACATGAACATCAAGAACAGTCAATGAAATTCCAGAATTTGTGCCGGAAAATCTCGAATTTTGTTCAAATTTCTTCAATCAATAATGTTGCAGATCGCTCTGATACCAATTTTAAGTCCCAGTTATTCAATCAATCTAATATGGTTAAACAAGTCCCAAAATTTGACAATGATGGAATCCGATATATGCTAAATCGGATTAAAAAGCTACCGGATTCACTTAAGTCACAGAACACAAGTCACAAATCCGGATAGCAAGGTAGCCGAATTTCAAGAAATCGGTCATGGAGTCACATGGATTGATCACAACATAAAACACAAACATAATTTGATAAGGTAACAGAATGCTGAGAGATCCGGTCAAGGTATATAGGACAAACACCAAATTCCATGAATTTTAAACCAAAAATGGATCAAAACTTTAAAATTATATGACTCTTATCAAGAACAAAAACTTTTTCAAAACTCAAAAATTCTTTTAAATGTCTAAAAACTGTTGATCCCATATCTCTCAATAACACTAA
Source organism: Cynara cardunculus var. scolymus (assembly GCF_001531365.2). Lineage (NCBI taxonomy): Eukaryota > Viridiplantae > Streptophyta > Magnoliopsida > Asterales > Asteraceae > Cynara > Cynara cardunculus. Next base: position 43,251 of record NW_020201601.1, read on the forward strand.
TAATCTAGTTATGAATAACCAAATTATAGTGATTTTATGAAGAAAGTTATGAAGACTCAAGAATATAAATAAGAATATTTATGAACAATCTTGAGCTTCAAAGGTTTTACTTTATAAACTCAGAAACGTAAAATAATACGTAAAAGTCTTATTTTTACAATAGATCTGATCACCTATTTATACTAAATGGCTAATAAGAAGATAACTATCTAATGCTACTTTCTAGCAAATCTTCTATTTAACAGATAAGGTTTATCTTTCATATGGATAAACATTAATATTAAGATAAACTCGAATTCCAGCTATTGACTTGTCATCTCCAGTTGTCACTCATGATATGATAATTTTATCCTTATCTTCGAATATCCATCGCATGCTTGTATGAATTGCTGGAAAATCTTCTAAGTGTTGATTGATCAGAGGGTCGTTGAGAATGCTCTTTCCATCGCATCCTTGGACTGTCCATCGGTCCTCTGGTTGGACTGTCCATCGGTCCTCTGGTTGAATTCCAAACTTAGTCGTTTATGCCTTGATGTCTTCATTGGTCTTCTGGTTCTTCATCACTTGTTGTTTTTTATTACTTTTTATATTATAAATTGTGAGGTTTAATAATCTCCCCCTAAGTAATGAAATAACAAACATAGTCTAATCTAGACACATATGTGAAGAACATACACTAATCTAGTAGAAAAACAWMMAACTCCAAATTTTCATTGGATGATGAAATTTCTTACAATACTGGAAACAAAATACATCAAGGCAAAATAAACAAAAGTTTTAACTCATCACGAGCTACCTGAGTATATCTCTCTGAAGCGCAAGATCAGTCTTCGATATGCAATGACTGTCGATATCTCATGAATGAGATGACTTCCCTCTTCCCTTGGCACATGGTTTATGCCCAGTCTTTCTCTAATATTTTTCTGAAACCATTCAAGTGTATCTGTTGAATACTTGAAGGCTTCAGTTATTCTAAAGAATTGTTTAACCCCCGAACTCATTCTTTGTAAACAAGTCCAAGTTCTTGCAGGCCCTGAAAGTCTTCGTTTGGAGGAGCATAGGATAGTCTCTCAATGCCTAGCCTAAAAGCAATTTCAAAATCACTTTTAGCTCTATGTTTCACCAGGGACTCCATTGTCTTTACTATAGCTGGGTTTGCCATTCCAAATCTTATGCCGTGATCCTGCCTTTGAGTTGTGTAAGCATATAACTCAATCAAGTCGTATGGGTTGAGATTGATGAGGTCGTTTTCATTGAACACGCTAACTAACCCATGGGCTCTCTCCACAGTGAACTCGATGTATCAGATAGCTCTGTTGGCAAATGTCTTTACTTTCAAGTCCATGAATCTCCTTATTCCATCATTCGAAAAGACAGCCTGAGGTGCTTGAGTAGTCTATCTGATGAATCGATGGTGTAGAAGGTTCATAGACTCAGGCCATAGAATTGGAGGATTGGTTGACAAACTTTCATCTCAATCTTGATACATATATTGATGGATATTTTCCATCATGACTGGTTTCCTGGGCGGCAGTTGAGGTCGTCTCCTCATCGACTCCATGCTCTGTATTATTTCATCCACCAGGCCTTGTGGAGGTTGCCTTGAGGAAGAAGGAGTATCCGCATGCACTACGGGTTGATGGATTAAGGGTTGTGTTTTGGTTTGGGGTTGTGTATAGGTAGAGGGTGAGTTTTATTTGGATGGTTCAGTTTCAAGGGCTTGGGTGGTTTCTAGTGCATGGGTTTCTTTATGGGTTTATGGTTGTTGAGGCGATGGTTGGTTTGTTGTAGGTTCTGGTTGTGTGGAGAGGGTGAAGGGTTGAGTTGTGCTTGGTGTTGGAGAAGGGGTTAAGGGTAAGTTTATTGTGGGTGAGGGAGTGAAGGTTTGGTTTGTATATGTTGGTGGTGTGGTTGGCTCTTCATCGGTTGATGAACTCACCATGATGGGGTCTGGTGTTGTAGCTAAGGGAACTTGTATATTCTGTACATCATCAGAGGGCAAGGCCTCTAGTTCCGTTGCTTGGGTTTGATCGGTTGAAGGTGGTTGTTGTTGTGGTGTTGGTTGTTGTGGTGGTGGTGGTTTCTGTGGTGTAGCAGATTCTGTGTGTTGTGTAGCCGCCACCTCTTTCTCCCCCTCATGAGGTCCAAGACCTTGATCATCGGGGTCTGGATCATCATGTCTTCTGTGTTTTAGGGGGCAGCTTGATGAGCAGGAGGCTCTGGTCCTCTTCTTCTTGCCCTTCCTGAAGGACGTAAGATACGCCTTCAGGAAGGCTTGTCTTCAACTCGCCTCCATTGTTTGGAGGAGATAGATGGTACGTCGTTGTTCATCGGCTAGGTTCTGGGAAAGAAGGCTCATTGGATGGATGGCCCGATGAACAAATTTGGCACTAATCTCATTGAAAGATGAGACTAGAGCCTTGGACAGAGCTCATAGGTCAGCTCTGGTTGCAAAGTCGGTGGAGGAAGAGGAGGCTTGTGGTGGCATGGAGGAGGTGGTGGATGTATATGGAGGGATGGGAAGGTTGGTGATAAGGTTTCTCACTTCTGTAGTGAATGAGGAGAAGGCTTCATCAAAGGATGGGCATGTAGAAGGAGGTGGGGGTTGACTTTGTTGTGGTATTTGGGCAAGTATGGTGGCAGGTAGTTGAGTGAGGGTGGTTTGTATGGTGGCCATTTGGGTGGTGAGGGTTGCAAGGGTTTCATCGACTGATGAAGTGGATGGAGGTTGAGGTTGAGGAATTTGAGGAGATGATGGAGGCAGGTAGTTGATGAAGATTGTGAATTATGGTTTGTAGTTGGGTGATGGTGTAGGTAAGGTTTTCATCAGCTTTAGTTGCCTGAGCTGTAAGGGTTGCGAGGGATTGGATAAGTACTTGGTTTCTTTGGGTGGCTAGGGAGGATGAGGTATTGTGGTGTTGGGTGCCTGTTTGTTAGAGCATGTGTAGGCGGGTAGTGTTGGCTTGGGTTTGTGTTTCGATTTGGGAGAGATGATGTTGGAGGATAGCAAGGGATTGGTGGATGTCTGGGGTATCGAGTGAGGGTTGATTGTCCACAATCCCTTGTATGATGAGTTTAAGGTCGTCTAAGGATCGTGTCACTGTGTCGACAAAGACTTGGAACTCTGCCTTAGTGACCAGATCGGTTAAAAGGGTAACCCCTGCAGGAACAGATGTTGCAGGTTGTGCCTCTGTTCCTGAAGCGCCTTTTTGGCCTTGTGCGAATGTAGGCCTCAAAGGACTTCCATCATGTCCTTGATAGCCCTCGAGAGAGGAGCTATCTCATGATGTTGCTACATCAGCTTCTTCTTCCTCGGTTTCAGAGGCCGAGTAAGTGAAKCGAATGTGTGTCCCCTTCGATAGATCAAATATCGAAGGGGGAGGTGCATGAAAAGAAGATCTCTCTAAGCGATCTATTGGTTCAACGTCAGAAGCAACACATGCTTCTGTGTGTATGAGGGGATGTGGCGAGTCCTGAGGCGAAGGGACTCTTRTTTCTTCATCACCTCTCTGTTGAGAGAGGGGTGATGGTAAATGTGTTTCCTCGGCTTGTTCATCTCCAGAGGCCCGAAGAATGGCCTCTGGATGGCTGGCTGGGGTTGGGGTGGGATCGGGTCGTCCTTTTTCAATACCCCTTTGGCTTTGATCGCCAGGGGTAGAGGATGTGGTTGCCCTTTGGGTAGTAGGATAAGGAATATTTTGAGGAAGGCCGGGGGAAGCACGAGCATCATCATCATCGTCATCTTCATCATCCGATGAAGATGACGCTTGTGCTCCCTCGCTTGGAGGGGGGACTGCTCTAAGTGCTCTGGGGTAGCTGCCCTCGGTTCTTTGGACAGCATGGAGCGTTCATAGGTCTTGTGTATCTCACTTGTCGATGGTATGACAGTGAGTATAGCCCGGGACAGCGGTCGGTTGATGCTGTATCCTTCCTTCGAAAGGGTTGGGCGGTGTCCTTACATCTTGTATATCAGGGTGAAGGGCTCCACAGCAGGTAGTCCGTGATTCCTCATCGCGTCCCCAATGAAGAGAGCAAGGAAGCGGGGAAAAAGAATTGCAGAGAGTGGCTATCATGCGGCTTGAAGTTTGCACATTTTGATCACGGCCTTATGAATCTCGTTGTAAATATGGAAAGCGTAGTCGAGATTGAGGTTGAAGAAAAGCCCATA
>NW_020201601.1:47478-50575 GCF_001531365.2 Cynara cardunculus var. scolymus
CATTGGCGGGAGGAATTGTCTTTTGAAGTCTGAGACATTTCGTAGGTCACGATTGTAACCTAGCATCTTTACGAACCTGAGGATGTCGTCGGAGGATGGTGGTTCGTCATATTGTTCAATCCCGAGTTCCTTTCTTGTGGGAATGCATAACACCCTAGAAACTTTGGCTCGCGATATCTTTAGCGAGATATCATATCATTTGGGGCGTCCATATCCCCCATTATTCTGTGACTGGCTGGATGAAATTCGCAGGTTTGCCAATATTGTTGCACGTATTTTAATGGTACACTAGGGTTCACAAGTGTGAGGGCAGGGAGGAGGATGTAGTTCTTGAAGAACTCTATGATTATCGCAAAACGTTCGTCAAATAGGGTGTTGCGTAGTTCAATGGCGTGGTTTTTTGGTTTCATGGGCAAAAAGATAAGTGCACGGCTGTCAGCGCCTGTTGACTGTACGTGGCTGTCGTTATTGTTGGATTCATGAGAAGCAGAGGAGGCGGCCATTTTTATGGAAGTTGCAGGTTTTTGGTTCGTCAGAGTCTTGTTGCAGGTTTTGAAAGCGTAAAGAGATGATGAGTGGGGAAGAAGGGTATTTATAGGTGAGTTGAGGGTTGGGGGGTTGAGGTGGGGGGGTGGTAAGGGAAACGTTTTCTTGATTATTAAAATATAATAATCATGAAAAGTTTTGGCGGTTTAAGTATTGGTGATATGATTTGAAAAACGTGAGTTGTTTTGATGGTACGTGCCATTAATGAATTTGACACGTGTCAAGCTGGGGTTTGGGAAGATGAGAAAGTGAAACGGGTCGTGGGGAACAGCCTGTATGGTGTCAGGCGCGTGGTAGGATGACGTCGTGCATTATTTGATATAAAGATTTATTCCAAATAATATCTTGGTGAAGATGTGTCCAAAAATATTGTGAATTTAAAAGCTCATCTAATTGTAAGATTAATACTAATTACAAAGTTTTGGCCTTCTAAAAACCGATGTTATAGTTTTTAGTCACAAAAGYTRYAATTTTGTATAATCTTGAAAATGGTTTTCAATTAAGATGAGTTTTGAGTGGAAAATGTTTTGTCATGGAACCAGAGGAGTTCTGGTTAGGCATGACCAATTGGGTAGGGAACCAGAGGAGTTCTGGTAATATTGTCGATGAAAACAAGAATTGATGTTGGATTTGCATGTTTTAGAGTCTTTGGTTAACAAACCAGAGGCTCTGGTGAAGTGTGGCAATGCATTATATAAAACCAGAGGAGGTCTGGTATTATATATATATATATATATAACATTTTGTGTGGCCAGAGGCTCTGGATAGTAGAACCAGAAGCTCTGGATGGAAAATGCAAGTTTACAAAGGTGAAAACGTTTGCTCCCCCTCAAATGATGCATATGAATTAATATCAAAAACTCCCTCTCACTTAGATAAAACTTGAGTAATTTGGGGACAGAGGTTCTGGTCTATACAACCAGAGGCTCTAGTTGAGAAAAAAAATATGCCAAGGTGAAATTGAAAAGTAATTGAGACCAAAGGTGCTATTGGTGCAAAGAAAACAAAGCCAGAGGCTCTGATATTTAAAAACCAGAGGCGCTGGTTTTGGGCAATATCAAAGTGATGGGTGAGTCTGTGAGACCATGGATGCATTGGTACCAAAGACATTGAATCTAGAGGCTCTGGTCTTTAGAACCAGAGGCTCTGGTTGTGAAAGCAATGAATGTGATGTCTAAGGGTAAAAGAATTGTATTTGAGACCAAAGGGGCTTTAGTGACAAGGACTTTGAATCCAGAGGCTCTGGTTTGAAGAAAAGAAGATATTGCAAGTAGTAGGGGAAACCAGAGGCTCTGGCCTTTGGAACAAGAGGCTCTGGATGGTTAGGGTGAAAGAAATAATGAGTTGTGGATGCATGAGTCCAAAGTTTGAGACTTTGACATCTCAAAGTGTTGGAGTCCAGAGACGCTAGTCTATAGAACCAGAGGCTCTGGTTGGGAGAAAAAGACTTAGTTAAGAAATACCAAGTATTCGCTTTGAACCAGAGGGGCGCTGGTTACAAAGACAATATTTGCCAATAATTTATCAAAGTTATTCTAAACGGTCAGAGGCTCTGGTCTTTATGACCAGAGGCTCTAGTTTAGGATACTTAGAATTTATGGCTAATTTATTGTATCACTTATAGGCATAACCATGAGATATGGAAGATCACTGGTTTAAAGGTAATTACTGCCTCTAAGTGGTGAGCTTCAGCATACCCATCTTGCTGACTAGGAATAAAAATCGCTTCTCATCAAGAGCTTTTGTAAAAATGTCAGCAAGTTGAATCTCAGTTGGAACAAAATACATTTCTATGTTACCTTTTTCAACATTATCTTTCAGAAAATGGTACCTTACATCGATGTGCTTGGGCTTGGAATGTTGTACTGGGTTTGCATAGATTGCGATGGCACTCTTGGAGTCACATAGGATTGGGACTTTGTGATAATGGAAACCATAGTCCTTAAGTTGAGTTTTCATCCAGAGAACTTGTGAACAACAACTAGCAGCAACAACATATTCTGCTTCTGCTGTAGATATTGATACACAATTTTGTTTTCTGGAGGTCCAACTTACCAGCTTGTCTCCCCAGAGTTGATAGCTTCCAGACGTACTCTTTCGGTCAAGTTTACATCCTGCATGATCTGCATCTGTATAGGTTATTAGATCAAAGCCAGAGTCCTTTGGATACCAGAGACCCAGATGCGATTCTTTGGGATTTTTCTTGATATCTTGCACAAATACATGTGGTAAACATAATATCAGGTCTACTAGCAGTTAGGTACAGGAGTGATCCAATCATTCCTCTATAGGTTGTGACATCTACAGATTTGCCTGATGGATCAGCAAATAACTTAACTCCTGTAGCATAGGAGTTCTCATCGATGATGAATTAGAGAGAGAGTATTTTTTTCAAAAGCTCAGTCACATATTTGGACTGATTGATAAAAATTCCTTCTGGAACTTGTTTTATTTGAAGACCAAGGAAGAAACTGAGTTCTCCCATCATACTCATCTCAAATTTGCTTTTCATCAACTCTGAGAATTTTTCGCAATGTTTTGCATTTGTAGA
>NW_020201601.1:50635-55423 GCF_001531365.2 Cynara cardunculus var. scolymus
ATCGATTGTACCTTTTTCGAAGCCATTTTCGATGAGAAAGGTAGATAAAGTTTCATACCAGGCCCTGGGTGCTTGCTTGAGCCCATAAAGAGCTTTATCCAGAAAATAAACATAGTCCGGATGCTTCGGATCTTTGAACCCAGGTGGCTGCTGCACGTAGACTTCTTCTTGTAGTTTACCATTGAGGAAGTGTTAGGACTGAAAAATCAGTATTAATTGTATTCGTCTTGAGAGTTTAAAATTAGTCTATAATTGTAAAAGTCAGCGTGTTTGACTTTTCATTAGAGGTTTGACTTTGACTTGTCTTTAGTTTGTTTGACCATATAAATAGTGGTTAGAGTCTTTGTAATTAGATTGTAGGAGAGCATAATTGTAAGATTTCATACGTATTAAGAGAGTTGACTGATTTGTAGAGTTTGACTTTTCCTCTCAAAGTTCTTAATGTGTTCTTACAAGATATATCAAGATTYTGCCATGGTTATGAAGATATGAAGATTGATCAGTGTTAAATTTGGACTCCACAATTGGTATCAGAGCAGGATGCGAGAAATCGGAGATGAAGAAATCAAATTCTTGAAGAGATAAGTGATTTTTTTTCTAGAATTTTTTTTTGTGTTCTTCGTGTTCTTGATTTTTTTTTTAGATTTTGATCCGATTTTTCATAAAAATCTTGTGTTTTTGTGTTAAAAGCATGATCAAAATGCTCGGAATCATGTTTTGAATTTTTGTGATTTGATCAATTTTAATCAAGATTTAATCGGATTTTGTAGCTTTAAATTTTTTCGTGTTCTTGAATTTTTTTTAAAGTAGTGTTTTTGATCCAATTTTTTTTTTAATTTTTTTGTTAAACCATTCAAAATCCATCCGGTTTAAACTCAAATCTTCTTTGGGCTTAACTTCAAATTGGCCCATCAATAGTTTGACCGGATAAGAAGTCCAGTTACATTCTTCAACGCACTGGTTGTCACAATCAGATTCATCAAGTCTAAATCGAACATCTCTTGATCGGAGAAGAGGCAAACCGCAGGAGCCTTGACCTGTTTATTCACCTTCATCGATTTCGTCTAAGGGTAAACCGCACACCATTTGAGCGGTGTTCATCTACACCGCACGTAGCTTGAGCGGAGAAGAGGTAAACCGTTTACCTCTTGAACGGATTTCTTGAGCGGAGAAGAGGTAAGTATTTTAGATTTTCAATCTTGAGAGGTGTATACCTAAACCGTACACCTCTTGTCCGGTATTCATGTATACCGATCAACCCTTGAGCGGACTTCTTGACCGGTTTAGGACTTAGATTTTTTTCAATCAGTGTTCTGTCCGGATTTCTAATTCGTTCAATTTCAATTTTCCAGACTCCTTTTTAAATCAAAGTGTTCTGTCCGGTTTATACTCTTGCCTGTGTCCGGTTTAGATTGTTAACAGATTTAAGACTCATTGTTGTGTTCGGTTTAAGCTTTTAGATTGTTAACAGGTTTAGTCTCAAATTTTGACAGCAGGTTTAAGTTCTATTGATTAAGTGATTGGTTGTTTGTTGAAGTGATTTCTGAAACTGTTTTGTTGACAGCAGGTTTGTTGAAGGATTGAAAATACAGTCCAGGCTTAAATTTGTGATTAAGATTTTACTTCTTGTTGTGATTGGATTTAGAGAATGCATGTGGTGACAGACAGTGACTTGTTCGGACTGTAAAGATCTAAGCTTTCGATTTAATATGTTTCACAGGTTTAATCTAAGTTTGCTTTATTTGGTCATCAAGCCTATTAAGTTTGCAAGTATTTCATATTGTTACTTTGTTGTGGTTACTGTGCTTAAAAGTAATTGCTGTTGGTAAGGCTGTTGCATTTAAATTACAGAAGCAACTGATTAACAGTTTTTGTTCAACACAGGTTTTGTTTAACAGGTTCAATAGCTTTTGTAAATAGCAGCCCAGTATGCAGGTGATAGATTTATGTGTTTGATCTTGCTGTCACAGAGTTGAAGCAACAGTCTCTGTCTTAGTACATTGCTGCTGTATTTTTTTAAAACAGATTTGAACAGCAGCAACAGGTTTAAGAAGCTTCATTTTAAGACTGTGTTTGTTTTGTTTGGACAACAATTTTTGTATTTGTTATATGTGTTGCTGTTTTGAGTTTGTATTTCATTTTTTAACAGCAACTGTGTTTGTTGTGTTGGAAACAGCAGGTCTTAACAGCAAGACTAAAACAGCACTTTGGGACTGTTTTAAYAGCAGGACTAAACAGCAGCTCCACAGGTTCTTAGCAGGTATTGACAGCATCAACCATTGATGTTTAAAAACAGGTTCTTGTAACAGGTTCTCAACAGGTTTSACAGCAACAAGAAACAGCAGCAGCAACAAGTTGTTGTGATTTGTGTAAGTGCTGTGTTTGTGTTTGGAAAGAAGAACAACAGCAACTATTTTGACAGCAGGTTTAGTATTGTTGTGTTTTGAGTTTGAAGTTCTGAAGCACCTGGTTTTGATTGCTTCATTTTTAACTGCAGTTAAACAGTTAACTGCTAAACAGCTTGGTTGATTGTTGGTTATACTGTTTRTGTGTTTTTAAGCTGATTTGAAACAGCAGCATGGTTAGTGATCTGTTTTTGCTTTAAACAGATTTGACGCAGATTGTGCAGGTGACARGTTTAACAACAATAAAAACAGAAGCAAAACAGTAAAGCATCATCAGCAGTGAACAGGTTGTTTAGACAGAACAAGAACAGCAGCAGCATTGTTCTTTAAAACTAACACAACAGCAAGAAAGTAACAGCATTAAATGAGTTGTTTGATACAGCAGTAACAGCAACAAGTGACTCAAGCATTAACAGTAAGGTTAAGACTCGCATTTAAACTTCTTGGACTGTTTTGATTTAATCTCAAGACAGGACTGTTCATTAACTGGTTCTGTTTCTRACTGATACTTCTACTTCGAGCTATATTCTTTCTGGTTAGATAGTGTGCAGGTTTGTTGGTGTGGAGACTGTCTAGTGTGCTGTTTAAGAGCTGTTTAGRGTACATTTTSAGAAGYTGTTTTGAGTGCATTAGTTTACTGTATTTTGGTTCATTGCTGTTAACTTTTACTCATACTAATTTGGGTTCAAGTTTGTCTTGACAGCAACAAACTGACAGCAGGTTTAGTAGCAGCATTTCAACTACTCCGAAAGCCAGACTTGAAGTTGTTTTGAGCAATTGAACAAGTGGTGGGACAAAGTGAATCATTGTTTTTCACAAACAGCATAAGCAAGTGCATATTATTACAAGTTCATAAAGGGAGGATTGATTGGATCCATACGAGAAGCATACAAGTGAATTTTTGGATAGACTTTCGAGAGCAGATAGATCATTTTTTTAAAGTGTAACATCTGTATTGTGTTGATTTCGACTACTCAGTATTTGGACTTGGTTTATTGTTTTGAACTGTTTTTGGTTTCTTAGTTTGWTTGTGTTTAGATTTTCTTTTTGGATCATTGTATATTTGTTTTTGTGTGTGTTTTCTGTGTTTGTGTTTTTCTATTCTTTTTGAGCTTAACTGTTCATATTTCTTTTATCTGATTTCACTGCATAGATCCTTAACTGATCAATTTTTTAAAATGGCAGATATTCTAATGAAGGAGAATCAAGAATTGAGAGCAAAGTATGCTGAGCTGGAAAAGAACTTTAAACTTCAGAATTATGTTAATGTGAAATGTAATGAAACTTTGCATCGAGAATATAAAGAAAAGATAGAAAAAGTTAACGATGAATCCAAATATGAGTTAGATAAACTTAACAAATCCCTGGATAATATCACAGTAGAATTTGACAAAGAAAGAAAAACAAGGAGTCAATCTTATAAAGATTTGCACAACAAACTCCAAAATGTTCAAATTGAACTAATTGCTGAGAGGAACTCTCCAAGGAGCAATTCAGATATCAAGGATTTAACTGAGAAGTTCCACAAGACTGAGCATGAGCTGACTGAGTTTCGGATATTATTGGGATTAGAAAAGGAAAAGGTTTTAAAGACTGAAAAGATTTTAAATGATGAAAGGAAAGAGATGGAGATAGAAAAGAAGAGAATTATGGAAGTTGAAAGAAAATTTGGAACTGAACGAGAATCTTACGAGAAGAAGATTAACTCTCTCGAGCTAAACGTAAAGATGCTTCTAAAGCAAATCGCGGATTTTGAGCAGCTTATCATTTTGGAAAGAGAGAAGAATGCTAAAGAAAAGACAGACATCTCTGAAGACTGTCAGAGCCAACTACAAAAAATGTCTGAAAGCATTGATTTAAAGCAAAAGGCTTTAGACGAAGAGAAAAAGCAATTTGCTATAGAGAAAAGAAATACTTCAAAAAAGTATACAGCAATTGCAAAAGAGCTTACTGAGAAAAGGAAGTGGCTTGACATCGCTTCGGAGAATGACAAAAGCAGCTCAGATGAAGAGAAAAGAGAGTTAATTAGTCAAAAGAAAAAGTTCGAAATGCTTCAGAAGGAGTTAGAAGGTAAACTCCTGGATACTTCAAAGAAATTGTCTGATCTAAAGACAGACCTTGAAACTGAATTGAACATGAGAACTGAATTGAAAAAGAAATATGATTTAGTTACTGAAGAGAGAGACCAGCTTTTACAAAAAGTAAAAGATTTTTCGTGTGCTCAAAGTTCAACTGGTTCTCCTTCTAAGTGTAAAACCAACTTTTATAATTGTTCTTATTCGAACAGTTATTCAAGTAGTCCTAAATCTAATGTTTCTAAGAACTATTCTCATTCTAATCAGTACTATCAAGGGTATGTCATTGGATCACCCAATTATCCTTC
>NW_020201602.1:0-2064 GCF_001531365.2 Cynara cardunculus var. scolymus
TGAATGTATTACGTTGTTTGATGATGAAATGGAATGTTGTATCTTCAAAATCTTGCTAATATGATGAAGATAATAAGAAAAATCGGCTGAGTGAGATGGAGAAGAAGGAGATAACTCAAGGTGACTCTTGAGTTTTTAGGGAGAGAAAAGGGGAGGAGTTTTGAAATTTGAATGGAGAAGTAATGAGAAATAAATAGAAATGAAGCTATATATATGTGGAAGGAGGGAGGGAAAAGAGAGGGGAGGGGCCGGCCAAGAGAGCCCAAGCCCACCCTCAAAACACATTTTTTTTACAAAACTAAAGCCCAAAATGCACAAAAGGCCATTTTCTCAATTTTGACATTTTTCTTCAAATTAAAAGCCCATGATAACTAAACTTATTTAAATGGAAAGGTTTTATATYTAAAACACTAAAAATTAGTGTTTTATATATATATTGGGTATAAATTAGAGCATTTGGTACTGTATAGAACGTTTCAGATAATTTCGGGTCGAAACCGGGCTTTCTAAGCAACTGCCAGAATCTCTTAAAAAAATTTGGGCCAAACTAACCTAACTAACTCCTAATCTTATATATTACCTTCAATAACACTAATATAATCTTAATAAAAGCTAACCTGAGATTTCGAATTTGACAGCTGTCACAGTTATCAATTAAGACTGACATATCAACCCAGGACGTGTTTGTGACTAAATGACCCATACCCGACTAAACATTATATGAGATCTCTTATTTTCAGTGTTTTAAATATATATTTTCTTAAAGCTGTGACTTTTATTATAAAGCCTGCATATATGCCATTTATATATATATATATATATATATATATATGTCAAGATATGATTTTATTCACGTAAACCATGAACTCACTGAGCTTTATAAGCTGACTATAGTATGCTTCTCAGGGCCAGATAGTTCGAGGTTGGATAAGGGCAAAGGACACGCTTAGAGAGTTACTAATTATCATTTTATTTTTAGTCTTTTGTCTAGCAGCGTTGTGTCGATCTTTTGTAACTTAACCTGGTATGAGGTGGGTTTGAACTTAAGTTAATTTTTTGTTGATTCAAAGACTTCCGCTGTAAACGGTTTAAACGGTTTTTATTTTAGCCGTCTTTTGGAGTATTTATTTAGGAATTTGTTTCTGATTACGTAACATTCTCATATAAAAAAAATGAGGGTGTTACATATTAATTCAACCTTAATATGAGTTTCTGGACAAGAAATATGGTAAGCAGTTGAAATTTCATTCTAAAACCCATATTTTTTGGTCTTTTCATGGCTTATGATCTGTCAAATTTGTAATTTTCTTTATTGGTTTTGAATGTTTATCTTAAAAATCAAGTTTCTCGGTTCTTTGCTCTTGATGTAAATCGAACACATTTGTGGAGTCATTTAAATATGTTGGATTTTAAACTGTCATACACTTTTTTTCATCGATAGTCTGTAATTGGAACCATAACTCTTATTTATTCAAATTGTATTAATATGTAAAGACCAGGTATAACATATATCATTGTTAAATGTTATTTTATAAAACCAGTGGAACTTCAAAATCGTTAAAATTCATGGCTCCTGCCGCATTGCGCGAGTATACAACTAGTATATATATATATATATATATATATATATATATATATATATATATAGGGGCAGGTTCAAATGAAAACCATACTATTCTAAAAAACCGTGTAAACCAAAATCAACCAATAAGAAAATTCCATTCTTTTTTAATTAAATTTAATCAATAAGGTCATTTTGGTCATTTTCATTATTTTTTTCATAAATAAGGAAGTTATTAAGGAATATTAAATAAGAAAATTTAATTATGGAAATTATATAAATGGAATGATTTAAAGATTTTAATATTTTATAATATTAATTTTTTTTTTATTCAATGAAGCTGGAAACATTCATGAATATTTTATTTTGTTATGTAATGAATGAATGATTTAAGGTTCATTGTATCAAAAATTACCGGTTATGAATCTGTTTCATATGAAAAGGTTTTAAAATGAAAAGGTTTCATATTACCATAGCATAATATATTAATGTTCATATGAAAA
>NW_020201602.1:3894-30053 GCF_001531365.2 Cynara cardunculus var. scolymus
CTCTATATATATATATATATATATATATATATATATATATATATTATCGTGAACCACATCTTTGATACAAACTGTTTTGATTTAATTTTTATCCTTTTCTTTAAAACAAAGTCACCATCGAATGTTTGATCATGGCTAAGGAATCTGTAAAGACTAGGGGTGAACACGGGTTGGGTTGGGCGGTTTATGACGTTTTTACAACCCAACCCAATTACGGCGGTTTGAAAAATCTCAACCCAACCCAACCCATTCAAAAGTATAACCCAACCCAACCCAACCCTTGCGGGTTAGGGCGGGTTGGGTTGGGTTGACGGGTTTCTAAATCTTATAAAATTGTCAAATAAATATGATAAATAATACTAAAAGTATACCAACAAAGTCATTAGTTATTACAATCATCCAAAAATATATATAAAGACTAAATCCTCAAGTCTTGAAATCAATTTTCAAAAATCAAAAGTTTGATACGAGCAATAGACTTCCCATTTCCATATGTTAAATGCTCAATCAAGTACAACCGTCTTTGACCTTCCCGACTCCGATGTTGCATTCTCCTTGAGCTTGTGCCAATTTTCTTACTATGGTAAGCATAGTCTTTTCCACAATAATTACAAAAACATCTAGAGTCCTTTTTTGAAAAGTGATCCCAAACGTTTGAAGTTCTACCACCCATTTTCTTAGACGAGTTTGGTTCATCATTATCTTCGATTTTTGGAGATTTAGGATTATCTTCCATTGCTCCTATACATTGTCAATTAAGATAACATTTTCAGAAATGAACATTTTCTTCTACAATGAACAATTAAATACTTTCAGAAATTAACATTTTCAGAAATTAACATTTTCAGAAATGAACATTTTTTTCTACAATGAACAATTCAATACTTTCAGAAATTAACATTTTTAGAAATTAACATTTTCAGAAATGAACATCGTCAATTAAGATAGCATGAAAAATTATTCAACACTTGCTTCACAACAATAAATAACAAAAATACGTGAAAAAGAAGGATCCTTACTTGCTTACGAGTGACAATAGCGACGAAGGGAGACGGCGACGGAGGGAGACGGCGACGGAGGGAGACGGCGACGGAGGGAGACGACGACGGAGGGATTAGATTTAGGAGACGGCGACGGAGGGATTAGATTTAGGAGAAGGAGACGGTATTCGGTAGGTTGAATCGCAAGCAAGCAAGCAAGCAAGCAAGCAACTGAGCAAGTAAGGCTGTAAGGGACGTAGGAGAACTGGAGAAGCCGAGAAGGAGAAAGAGACGGGTAGGGTTGTGTTACTGTGTACTTGTGTTTGAGACTTGAGTTAATTTCTAAATGACTAAATCAATTGCTATTTTTGTTGGGCTGTTGGCCTATTTGTACTTGGGCTAACATAATACATAAGATTTAAGTCAAAGGGATTAAGGAGGCTTAAGGATTATTGGGCTAAAAATTTAAAGACCAAATTTTCAAACAAACATGAAACACTTCTTAATTTTTGTAAATATCTCACACACACACATATATAAAAAAAATATACATTAGCGGTGGGTTGGGTTACGTTATGCCAACCCAATTTCAACCCTTCTAATTAGCGGTTTGGCGGTTAGCGGCTTGGCGGTTTGGCGGGTTGGGTTTAATCGGGTTGTTAGCGGTTTGGGTTGGGCGAGTTTCGCGAGTTGACGGTTTTTTGTTCACCCCTAGTAAAGACAATGAGTTCTCAAAGTACCATTCGATCCATCACAACGGTTAAACATCAGCAATCCATTATATATATATATATATATATATATTTTGACTGACACACATGTGTCACAAATTCTATCTTTTAGAACCAAAAAGAGGGTCACAAAACCCGGTGTGACGGGGATTACCGTTATGACGAACGATAGGGGTGAGCGGTGACCATTTGCCACCGTTGCCCTACGGAAAACAACCCTGATGATCGAACGACTACGAGACGAGAGATACGAGTGTCTTACCAATTAGTGTCGAATTAGACGCGTTGTAACGAACTTTCGTCTTCTCTACTAACTCTCCTTGACAATGGGTTTTTCCTCAATGTTACCATGCCTTTTTATACCCTACGATCGGCGGTATCAAAGCATTTGAACCATCCCATCATAAATGGTCGGTGGTTACTTTGGTCTCTTGATTTGCATAAGCCACCCTTTCACCTACATTTTAACCTCTACAATTACTAACCATAATTTATTTTTTTTCTTTTTTTATTACAACTACTTATGATATTTTTATTTATATTATATTATAAAGAATTTGACAAAAACACTTACAAAGTATTTCTTATGCATTAAGTACTGTTTATTGATGTATATTAATTAAAATTCTAGATGAGAAGTAAATTGTGCATATGTGTAACTTATTAAAGCTCCATGTTTGAATTCGTGTAACTAACTGTAGATAAAAATAATCAAATACTGTATAGGTATCTTATTTTAAATATAAAAAATCTAAAATATATTTAAGATAATCATTGGATTCTAACAAAAGACTAATTATTAATTTTATAAGGAAATTATATTAAGACTAAAAATAAATGATTTCATTATTAAATCTAAATTAAGTTATAATAAAATATTGAATTAAAGAAAACAAAAACTTTTAAATATTTAATTTGATACTAAAAATGACACATTTTCATTTAACTTTATTATATCTTCAAATTTATATTTTAAAAAAAAATAAAAAATATTATAGTTTTTTCAGTACCATCATATCATAACATGAACAAAGATAGAATAAAAAGAAATATTAAAATCAAGATGTATTTTGTTGCATTACGCGAGTACCTTCTAGTTGTATTATAAAGTATTTAAGGTTAAATTCTTAAAACTCATTTCTAATACATTTAAGAGTTGGGCCGGCCTCCTGAAATGAAAAGACTTTCGAACCCGTTGAACATCCTTGTGGCTCCGGAGTATTTTTAATGATGTACGTTACTTGAAATTCAAGATTACAAGTAACTGTTTATAGGTACAACTTTTTAAAGCAATATATTTGAATTCATATAACTAACTAACAAAATAACCAAATACATGATAAACATCTCATTTTAAATATAAATAATCCAAAATATAATTAGGATTATCATTTGGTTATAACAGAATACTTAATTATTATATTTATGAAAAAAATTATATTATTGATCTATATTATATTATATACCATTTGGGTTAAATACTTAAAACCTATTTAATGCATTGAGTATTGTTTAATGACACGTGATATTTAAAATTCAAGATTACAAGTAAATGGTGTATAAGTACAATTTTTTAAAGCTATATGTTTGAATTTATATAACTAAATAATAAAATTAATCAAATCTAGATAAACATCTCACTTTAAATATAAAGAATCTAAACTATAATTAGCATAACCATTAAGCTTTAACAACATACTTAATTATTATCTTTGTAATAAACATTATATTAAATCTAAATATATTATTTCGTTATTAAACCTAAATTAAATTATAATAAAACAAAAACTTTTAAATTGTTTATTTGATACTAATATCGGTATAAATATATACGAGATCTTCAAATTTATATTTTATTCAAATACAAAAATGTGATTGTTTTTTTAAAACCATACAAAATCGTATTATAAAATCAAAAGAAACAAATAATAAAATAAAATATTAAAATCAAGATGTATCTGAATAAATTACACGAACACGATTCTAGTATTTATACTATATTATAAAACATTTGATAGAAAAAAACTCTTAGAAATCGTTTTTATGCACGAAGTACTGTTTATTAATGCATATTACTTATAACTCAATATTATAAGTAAATTGTGTGTAAGTACAACTTATTAAAGCTCTATTTTTGAATTTGCATAACTAACTACATATAAACATAATCAAATACAAGAAAAATATCTCATTTCAAATACAAAAAATTCTAAAAATATAATTAAGATAATTATTGAATTCTAACAGAATACTTAATTATTATCTTTATAAAAAATTATATTAGCAAACCAAAAATAAGTTACTTCATTACTAAACCTAAATTAAATTGTAATAAAAATTTGAATTAAAGAAATTACACAAAAAAACGAGAATTTTTAAATAATTAATTTGATATTAATATCGATATAAGTTTTTTAAATTTTTGTGATATCTTCAAATTTATATTTTATTCAAGAATAAAACATTATTGTTTTCTCAAAACCACATAAAACTGTATTATATCAACATAGACATGTAATAAAACCAAAGATTAAAATCATGATATATCTCGCTACATTATATAAATATTATTTTAATTTATTTAAAAATATCACTTTTCCTATTCAACTACAATTGAAATTAAGAAAAATGATTAAAAAAAGAGCCTTACATAATAAACCTAGCACCTACATAAACCGTCATATTAATTTTTGATTTATTGAATTATACTAATTTTACATTTTATTTTAAGAAATTAACTAAAATAGTCATTTTTAGCCGTAGGTTAATGTCTTATCCATGTTCTCTTTACATTTATTACAATAGCCATAGGCCGTAAAAAACTAGGTCCACAATTGCGGATCCAACTAAATGACAATTGTTTTTTACATGTTTGGCCCCTATCTGCAATATACTATGTCCGTAATTGCGGATCTGTCCCGTGGAGTTTCAATGTTTACACTTTCTACCAAGGTCCACAATTATGGACCTGCCACTTTCTGGACCTACACGCGTGGGCTGCCTATAAACCCAAATCGGATCATATCTTGGGAAGACATCGTTTTTTGAAATCTTTTCACCCTACTAGGTCCGCAATCAATATAAAAGCCCATCCCTCTTCCCCTTCTTATTCTTATATAAATATAAAGAAGTGGGCAACAAAATTTACACAAAAAAACTCTATCCGTAAAAAAAGCACGTGATTCTTCAACAATCTTCAACGTCAGTAACCTCGTATTTTGCGCAATGGCTCGTGAGGTAAGTTTTTCTTTCCCCCGTATGACCATAAACTATTTTTATTTATAAAGATTGTAGATGATTTTGTAGTTTCTCTATGTTTTTTTACCCAATAATTTTATAGTTTTAACACGTTATTATAGGTTCATACCAGTTTTTATGTGCAAGTGGGTTTTTTGGACGAAAATGAATTTTTCTTTTTCTGGGTGGATCAATAACAGGTCCGCACTAAAGGTAATTACAGATTAGTGCGCTACTTAAAATAGTTACACATTAGGTCCTTGCATTTAGAATATTTATAGAGTAGGTCCCCTACACTTATAATATTTACAGATTTGTTCCTTGCATTTAGAATATTTATAATTTTGGTTCCTGAACTTCAAATATTTACATATTAGGTCCCTAAAATTATAATAATTACTGCTTAGGTCCCTAATTACAATTGTTATAGATTTGATCCATGAATTAAGAATATTTACAGATATGGTCCCTAAATCTACAATAGCTATAAATTAGGTTCATGTATTTGGAATATTTACAAATTTGGTCCCTCAACTTACAATAGTTACAAAATAGATCCATGCAATTAGATATGTTACAACTTAAGTCCCTGAATTTATATTATTTATAGATTTGGTCCGTAAACTTACAATAGTTATCTATTTGATTCCGGTAACTATACTAATTACAGCTTAGGTCCTTGTAATTAGGTTAGTTATAGATTTGGTGTGTAAACTTTCAATAGTCACAAATTAGCTCCCCCAGTATGGTAAGGCACAAACATACTTAGGTCCTTAAACTTACAATAGTTACAAATTTAGTCCTTGTATTTATAATAGTTACAAATTAGGTCCCTACAATTAGATTAGTTACAACTTAGGTCCTTGCATTTAGATGATTACAGAGTTGGAAACCATAATCTGTTGATATACGACATAGATATGGATGATTGATGGAAGAAACACCAAACATATCCCAAACTTCTCGCTCTTATCGGCCGGCTGATGGAAATGGATTTCTTTCTCAAAGTAAAGCAAGCAACCTTTCGCCTGTATTTTTTTGCTTACTACTAGGGCTTCCGAATTCCTACGCTGGGCCTCATAGCCCCTGTGCATAGATATAGATTCATTCTTCGTACCTGGACTTTCCAGACGACTGCAAAGCTTCACTCCAGAGAATACTAGGCTCAAGTACGTGGATGAATGAAGAAGAGCGCGCGGGTAGACTTCAAGAGCTCCTTCTCAAAAACAAATAAAATCAGACTTGGAACCGACGGAATAGTAGGTATAAAGTAAATTGCCGCCTGTCACACCCTAGGAATAGGTTTCACCCGAAAAATCGGATGAATGATCACCCATGACTTTTATACCTTGAACTTTAGTATTTACAAATTCGGTCCCTATAATTATAATAATTACAACGTAGGTCCCTGAACTTAAAAGAGTTATGTGATAACCAGATCCTGGTTATCACCTAAGGTAATCAATACGTGATTATTATTTGTTAAATGTTTACGTGACAATATGATAAATTGTTATATTTGATCGGGCTAGTATGTGAAGTTATATGCATAAATGAGTATGTATTAAATGTGTAGGTATAACTACATACACAATAAAATACATACATGCATGTGTGTATATGTATATGTGAATATACATGGATGATTTTATATAATGTGAAGGTATACATGGTTATGAGCATGTATGCGTGAAATGTATATGTGAGCATATAATTATGAATAAGGGAATGCATGTGTTATATGCATGCATAAGGGGTAGCCGCCTTTCCATAAATGGAAAGGGGTATAAATATGAGTTAAAGCCTCCATTTCTCTTCTTGCCAAATTGTGAGTTAGAGAGCGGTTTAAAAGAAATAAGTATTGATCGGATTACTTATTTTGAATAAGGGATTCATCTGATTTCTAAAGAGTTCATAAGGTGAGTGATTTTAAATGTTTTACATTCTTTGAAAATGCATGAATTGTTTGTATCACCTTTTTATTCAGTTTGAAGTTTAAACCACCAGCCACAACAACACCTACACGACAAGATCCCACACACCTGAGAAGTTCTGAGGTGGTTTGGCAATTTAGCCACATTGAAGGGCTATCGAACGCTGATGTTGTTCGAGTTTTTTGTTGAGGGTGGTGGAGGTGGGTTTTCTTGGCCATTATAAGTGTTAGCTTGTCGGTGACATGTTGATCAGGGTCGTAGATGATCTTAGAGTATGGAATTGTTTTCCATGGGGATCCTACATGTGGGCACCTATCTTCATGCAAATGAATGATGCCATCAAAAAATGCGTCGACCAGAGATCGAAGATGACTAAGACATGATTCTTACGCCTTCAAAGTTAGTTAATTATCATCAACTAGATACTTATACATTTGAAGTAGATTTCCAATTTTTAACTCCACCTACTTGTTTGTATGTTTGTGTAATTCCATATATGGATCTTGGAGATGTTTCCTGTTCGTGGACGTATTTTACTTGCACAGACAGTTTTCCTAGGGCAGTTCACTGAGAGAAAAATGTGATCCTTACTAGGGCTCATTGCCTTGATTTTTTTAATGTGGCTACAGTAAGTTTCTAACACCAATTTGAATACTTAAATATTATTTAATAAGTTGATCATAAAATTGTAATATCATATGAATTCAATATATTAGGATGATAGGAGGTCGCTCGACTAGATTGCAGGCACTCCCTGTGGAGGAGTAGTCGTCATGGTATATCGAGAGTCATCAATATTTTGAGAGCAAGGGGCAACAACCATCGAAGAGGCTGAGACCTTCAAGATAAGCACGGGTGCCACAACCATCCTCTTCTGATCTCGGTTCTTCCACAGAGGAGGAGTTAAACCATGATGATGACTTGGGCCCCCAGTATCATCTAAAGGTCACCTAGGTATATGAGCCCCCTCCATACGGAACCTTTTGACCATCACCAGATGCCCTATCCCGACCCATATACATCAAAGTGGGAAAAGTTGACCAGGCTCTCGATCGATTACTATGGCTATAGGATGACTCACGACCCTCTTCACGAGGAGATGGAGAGACGCCTATCGACCATCGAGAACCTTTGCCGACAATTCATGTCTTGTCGAGTAAGTGTTTAACTTAATTTATCGGCCACCATTTTTTATTTGTTTCTTGATAAACCTTTGCATGCTTGTCGGGTGACTACCAATCTGGTGTGTCACATGTGCTTGCATCTACAGTATTGGGATCTATGCTCTTTGGATCTAAACCCGGCCACTACACATAACCTGTAAGTCACTAAAACTGAAAATCTACTAAAAATAACCAATATTTTAATTATTCTTTTGAAAAATGACCAATAATTTTTCAACTTCCAGGATTTTTCACCATCGGAGTCAACGTTCTATGTACCCCAGTCAATGACATGTGGTACAGTAGTTGATATGGAGTCAACTCCGTTATAAGTTACACTGGACCCCTATAGCATCCTGTAAGTTATTACTACCTTTTGTTTAATTTTTTGTTCAATAGACAATGTAATGAAAATGACCAATCGTAATTTGCAGGACACATCGGGGTCATTGTTCCAGCCAATGACTCATGATTTCTCTAGTCATATGGGGCCAACATTTGACATATTCTAGCCGGCGTCTAGCAGTATGTCAGCCTCGTCGGAGTCATCATATGGTGGGGGTGGCATGTTCAGTACTCCAGTTAGCACGGTAATTGAGAGATCACCCCCGACAGTGGTCTAGCAGAGACCAACACGCAAGCAGATGCCGGGAAGACAAATATCATCTCCTTTCAGCTCCCTACCTACTACCACTCCTCTTGCTTGACGGCCAACAAAAGCATAAACCCATCGTCATTCTTTTACTTCTTTCACATTGACGACTACTTTCACCATTCACTTTGAGTTTCCCGAGTGTTAGCTTACGTGCTCACCAGTTTTTTTTATGTAAATAGGCATTGGTGGGGCTTACTACTGGGCTTGGAGGAGGACAGGTGTTGCTGAGCTCGGTTAGTACTATAGTTAAATTTCAGTATTACTATTCGAACTAAAGATATAAGTAATTAGATGTCTAACATATTTTGTTTTGTTAATAGCACATCAATTGTTGGGTATAAATGGTCCTGGAATCGCATTCGCCATCAGCACCATGAACGATTATGATAGCCGATTCTAGGAGTTCTTGGTCAACGATCAAGGCCCAGACTACTTCTATACTTAAGTGAATGGTGAGATGTATGATTTCCCATCATGTTATCGTCTAGATAGAGTATGGAAATCTGTTTACATTTATTTAATTTAACTCATCATAGTGTAATGTTATGTAGTATTTGTTGGCTTATATAATATTTAGGTTTTTATCCCCATATGCATCAATAACAAGCATTGGATGATTGGAGATTTCATCTTGCTGACATTCGAGATGATCATCTATGACAACTATTGGTTCCCATCATATGAGACGTCTTTTAGAGCCATGATGACCAGATTCTCCAATGTTTTGTTGAATTTTTTTACTTATCTCGATGACCAGTGTCGTGTACAGACGAGCAAAGAGTTCTTATGGGTTTACGCTGGTGATGTACCATAGCAAAAGTCCCCCTGGCAATTGTGGAGTCTAGGCTTGAAGGTTCCTCTCATAGTTGGTTTTTGGAGAGACCCATCAGCTGCGGTTGATGCGAGAACATAGGCGATGCAGTGGTGACGGAACATGGAAGAGGTCTTATATGCGATGCGGCAGAGGTCCTAGACGGATTAGCTTATTTTATATTTATCATTATTGTATATGATTGCACGAGTTTAGCTCCAAATGACATAATTTATTACGAATTACATAACTTGGTATTGATTACATTTTCACTTTTACAATTATATATTCCATACTATACATACATAAAATCATTAATCGACTAATAAGAATTCATTACATATGATAATTAAGTGATGACGTATCTTAATTTAATAACAACTCAAATCTGTAATATGTTGAAAACCCCATTATAGTTAGAAGCTCGTTTGCACAGACTGTGGAGATCTTCTTGCTTGGTCCTTCTTAGAGTGTTAAGATATCAGTGGATGATAAAGACGACCAACCATTAATGATAGGCTTAAGGCATCCTTTCTCATACACTGGTCTCATAACTCTCCCATCTTTCACTAAGAATCAAGCAAGTGTTCCATCGTCTGCCCGAATGAGCTACTGTTAAGCATAAGGTTTTTGAACAAATTACAGATTAGAAGTTGTTTATTACTAAGATACACAGTCATTTAAATGTTAAGCTATGACTACACAATCTCGTTCGACTTCTTATATGCTTTGGTGATATTCAGGTCAAACTATTAACATCCACTTTCTCACTGTACACTTCAATGACAGTATACCCATCAATATATTGACGTATATTCATTACATCTCCATCGGCATTTAGTGCTTCTAGTCCACTAAATAATTATGCATTCGGATTTTTAAAATACATCTTATAATATTTGCATTCGTCATATCCTAGCTCTTTCATTATCTGGTAAAGTAGTTTCAAGTCAATATTATCGACATTCAACATGTCAACATAAATTTCTAGACCGCCAAAGTAATGTCTTCTAGGTGGTTCTATAAAGTACCCTTAATGATGGAGTTTCATGGTGAACAATTGTAGATGAGCAAATGTTGATGAATATTAACAATATTAGCCTTAGACATGATTTAACACAACTAAGACCCATGAAATGTAGACACACTAACCATATAATTCGGTGGTAGTTGCTGGAAGTGATTGAGATAAGCACTTGAAGTTCCACACA
Source organism: Cynara cardunculus var. scolymus (assembly GCF_001531365.2). Classification (NCBI taxonomy): domain Eukaryota; kingdom Viridiplantae; phylum Streptophyta; class Magnoliopsida; order Asterales; family Asteraceae; genus Cynara; species Cynara cardunculus. Next base: position 14,617 of record NW_020201602.1, read on the forward strand.
TGAAGATTTGGGAATCCATGTCAAACTTTTGTCTCATTGAATTCTATTTTATTTTTCTATGGTTTATGACCCCTTCGAGTTGGGTATTTATAGGCAAACATGGAGGCACATTCGCAATTGCGAAGGTGAAACTTCTCAAAATTGCGAACATGAATCTGGTCATTAAAATAGGTCTGAAAAAGCCTGCCTTCAAGATTCTTCTGAAAATCATACAAGATTCGTCTAAAATGTCTCCAAGATTCGTCCAAATTTAATTTGTTTATCTTGACCAAATCCACGTCCGTAATGTTGTCCAGTTTGCCCTCTGGAATTGAGTACGTACCTCCGTTTTTTCCTATTTCGTAGTCATTAGTTGTTTATTGTTCAGTTCACTGGATTCCTCATTTTTCTTCATAAACAAATACACCATATTCATATGGTATGCAACCATCTAGCAACAATTGTTACCAAGAATCCACTAGGACATCATGGAAGGGATCTGTTGTTGACTTATGCTTCTTAATCTTCTTCTCCTTTGAGATCATTTGTGAAGATGATATCTCCACTATCATCAGTGATAATATTTGCAGAAGTTGGGAGGTCATACCCATGCATAGTCACTATCAAGATTCTGAAAAAAGGCTGCAAGATTGGTAAGAAAGAACTTGCAAGATTTGTATGATAAGCATGCAAGATTCATCCCAATTATTTTGTTTATTTTCACAAAATAGCAATTTGGACCAGTTTAAACTCCACAATTGCGTACGTGCCTCCATTTCTACCTATTTTGCAGTCATTAGTTGTTTATTGTTCACTTCATTCGAATCTTCGTTTTCATTCATAAATAAATGCACCGTATTCAGATGGTATACAACCATCTAGCAACAACTAATAGCAAGAATTCACTTGGACTTCATGGAAGGGATTTGTTGTATACTTATGCTCATTAATCTTATTTTCCTTCGAAATCTCTTTTGAAGATAGTGTCTCCACTAACATCAGTGATAATATCTGTAAAAGTTGGGAGGTCATTATAGTCACTATCAAGATTATGAAAAAAGCCAGCAAGATTGGTATGAAAAAACCTGTAAGATTAATCAAAAAGACATGCAAGATTCATCCAAATTTACTTTGTTCATTTTTACAAAATACACGTCCGCAATTTTGACTGGTTTGAACTCCAGAATTGTGTGCAGGCCTCCGTTTTTTGCCTATTTTACAATGAATAGTTGTTTATTATTCAATTCACTAGAATCCTCGTTTTCCTTCATAAACAAATCCACCATATTTAGATAGTATGCAACCATCTAGCAAAAATCCATTGGGACATAATGGAAGGGATCTGTTGTAGAATTATGCTTCTTAATCTTCTTTTCCTTCGAGATATATTTTAAAGATTCTCGACTATCAAAAAATCAAGATTCTGAAAAAGCCTGCAAGATTGGTTTGAAAAAGCCTCCAAGATTCATCTAAAAAGCAAGCAAGATTCATCCGAATTTATTATGTTTGTCTTCACAAAATCCACGCTCGTAATTTTGACCAGTTTGAACTCCACAATTGCGTACGGGTCTCCGTTTTTGCCTTTTAAAATGTAAGAGGTTGAATGTTTGTTACTTGCTATCCTTATTTTCTCTATAAGGTTGAAAGATTTGTTACTTGCTATCCCTCCCTATTTTCTCTCCAACAATGGATGGAAGCTCTTACAATTCTAGCTTTAAAATTCCAATAACAGACGAGGAGTGGTGGTTAACTATCGATGATGGCTTGATACCTCTAAAAACAGACAAGGAGTGGGAAATGTTTAGAGCTGCATGGGATAAAAATTTTTGGGTCTACCGAAAATGCCCGATTATGTACCGGGGACGTCAAGGATATGAACTAAAAACCCATACAATAGTTCAAGAACGTGCGGATCTTGGTGAAAAATATTGAACAGGAGGTGGACGAGAGGAATAGATGAATTGTTGATGCAAAGGAACAAATCAAGCATAAGTAGAAGTGGATTACTGAGGAAATAAAACAACTTAAAGAGAAAAAAAAAACAATAATGATGCATGGTTCGAACTCCCAGTTGGGGAGACTCATAGGAACATTAGAGGGACAATGAAGAGGCCATCGAAAAATACACCAGGTGGATAGAAGGACATAAAGAACTCTATCCGCATGAATTCCCATAGCTGTATTTGGACTAAATGTTGCTTTCAGTCTTTATTTTCAAGATAGTTCTTCCTATGAACTTGTGTCATTTTTCATTTTAAAAATTATCCTGGGAGACAGGAGATAAATGATCGATGGTGGAGTAACAGGGAGAAGTAGAGTAAAATCGAGGATGAGATAGAAGAGAAGAAAAAGACTATAAATCACCTTCAAAATAAGATTCGAGTTGTTGAAAAACATGTGAAGGACTTTGTCATACAGTATCCCATCATGCAGGAAATGATCAATGAAAAATATGTCTAGATTGAATCTTGTAAAGCACTTTATTTGAAGGGACTTTAGTTTGAATGTCCTATATGTTTAGTTTTTATGCACTTTATCCATTCATGATAGTTTCAACGTGTGTCGTAATAAAATGAGGCTTTAATTTAACATAATTTCGTAACCAACATTTATGTTTTGTTTATCAAACTAAATAGCTCCGAGTAGCATACATGATTTGCTAGTTAAAATCAACATTTAGGTCAATACTATCATAGTTGAGTTTTCTATGTGGTTCTAGCGTCGATGATGCCTAGGATCATCTTATTTGATTACCTGAAGCATAGGCATGCTTGATGGTGCAGGTATAGACAATTTTCACGAGTATGTCCGGGTTCTCCAGACCTTCCACACATTTTTTGTATGGTACTTTCACCACTAGATAGATGTCGATCGTTGTTACTCGGTCTCTTGATGCGTCTCCTTGTACTCGAAACCTGAACTCTTCCAATACAGAGTTCTGAAGTTAAGTCTTACAGAGTTAGACTTGTACAAATATCTTGACTCAAAACTCTATAATTTTGCAATGCATAATTCTGAAGTTATCTCTTCATACTTTTATCCTTAGTGAATATTGAAGCAATCTGCTAAGTCGTTTAATCTCCCCATTTGCTTCAAAGTTCAAATATTTTATCCACAAGGATTGGAATGAATTTTTCTCTACTATGGTTTCCCTATATGTGAGTTGTGATTCAATTTCTTTTCTCATCCAAATCACTAGCCTCTTCACCTTTGGCCAGTCTGCATGGGAAATGATTCTTGGTCTCTTACACAACCTCTTTTCCAAGAAATTGTTGATCTGCTTCAACGTAACGGAGCTATATTTATGCATGTCATGTACTCTGAATAAGAATCTTCCATGTAAGTTCTTGCAAATGTACCCATGTGGATCATACACAATAGTACCTATGTGATAGCTCTCCAATTCCACTAGGCTTGTGTTTGGTGCTATTAAGTACACTTCTTCTCTCTTTAAGGTCAATGTCAAAGTTGGAAGTCTACCATTCCACCCCATAGTGTTGCCCTGAGTATGCCATAAGTAATGGCTGTGAGTCCCTTTCTGAACTTGGCAACTTTATCTTCAAAGGGGGCCAACTTGATGTAGAGTTGAAGCAAGTCTTGAAGATGAATGAAGGGAAAGTCTGCTTCAGGAAAATTCATAGATTCTTCTATCTTCCCTTTCTATAACAAAGATTTGGTAGACAATACTCCTCCAGGTTCTCAGCTTTCCAATCTTGTTTATAAAAGCTTCATATTCCCTTCTAAAGTTTGTAGATTTCCTTCTAAATGAGTCCACATAGTTGATCACTCTATACTCTTCGTCTGTCGTGAATAGATTTCAAAATTTGAATTCATGGAACCATTCATCCAGATTTAGTGAGCTTTGTTCTTCTTGGACATGCTTTTGCACTTCCAATTTCAGACTTGGAGTAACATAGTACTCACAAGGTAAAAATACATCCTTTGTTAGGCCTTCTTAGAGTTTTCTTTCTTGATCACTAGATTTAGGCATTCTCTAACTAGTTCTCTCAACTTCAATCTGGCTTGAATTTCTCTCTATGAATTTCTCCTTTACTTTAACTAGAGATGTTGAAATGTCTTCCATTTCTTAGAAAAAATGATTGAGGACTTCATATGTGAATAAAGGAAATTTGGTGACCTTCAGAACACACCTCTTTGAGGATGTTTTGAAGTAGTATTCTGGATGTTGGATATTTGAGAATCTTCCAATGAGATGACTGCTTTCAAAGGTTTCAAAAAGAAGATCTTCACCATTTATTCTTGGCAGCTTTAGATCCACAACAACTTGAAGGTCATATAACCATAGATTCCATATATATATATATATACCCATGGTCCTTTTTAGCTCTAATTCAGCCTAATAAATGTCTGCCTTTTGGAAAAAAATCAGCAAGAACATTTGGTCCTAAAGCTTTAGTCTTGAGAAGTCTGCACTAGATAGTTGATAAATGCAATTGTTAGCCCTTTTAACTTTAAGATCCAAATGGTCCACAACAACAAAGGGTTTGCTTGGAAATTCAACTACTTAGACTATTGGACTATCCAGGTTCATTTCAGCCCTCTTTCTTCTCAGTCTACAAATCATCTCTGAATACATCATTTGGACTTCTCCAAGACATTGCCATCTATTTCATGCTCTAGCTGTACCTTCTCCTCATGGTTTGTTAAGAACATATGATTTAAGTATTCAAAGGATACCATGGTTCCATTATTCTTATAGATTCCTAGCTCATATTCAATTCCTATATCTTTATCTGAAGTATGAAATGCAAGTTCTTCCTCATGTTTCTCTGTTCTTTATACTTCTGGAAATAATCAAAGAATGAAAAAAATGTTGAATGAATGGAATATAAGATATAATTGCAAGACATGAGTTTGATAAAAATTCCTCATGCTTGTCCTCTAGTTCATCACTTAGAAATTTAAACTTCCCATCAGAACTAGGAATGTCAATGATTGGTACTGCTCGTTCTGCTTCCATCATTGTTTCATCATCAACCCTTTCTTCTGTTTCAACTATAACTTCTTCCACCTCCATCACCTCAAACTCTAATTCTTTTTCAACCTCTACCTCCTCACCCTCTTCTTGAATCCCCCATTTCCTCATAGTATTTCTTCCTCAGCTTCTTTTTCTACCTCCTTATTAATTTCTAATGGCTCCTCCATCTCCTCAACATCTAAATCTTTTCAGCCTGCCTCATTAATTTCTGCAGGCTCCTCCAGCCTTAACCTCTCCCCCTTAGAATCACTAGGATCATCATGATTCCTCTTTGAGGAGCCAGCTTACTCCTTACAGCTTATGTTCTAGAGATCCCTTTTGATGATTATGGTTATATATATCATATCTATCAGGTCTTCTTTGAGTTTATTGTACCGGGCTGCAGTGGCAAAGTCCTTTGTATTAGGCATTTAGGCTTTGGAAATGGTAGGGATAGGGTTGTTTGTGGAAGCATTTGGATCACCGGGGGTTTGCTAGGTGTTTATGATTGGGCTTATGTATATGGGTGATCTATTTGAGACTACTCGAGGTTTGTAAGGTGGCTTAGTGTGGTGGCTTGGTTTTGAGCCTACATCTCAACCATTTTGTGAGACAGAATATCAAAGTTCTTAAGAATGCAACTTTGGAACACTTGGAACTCTTTTTTGGAAACAAAGTTTGATGCCAAGTTGGTTAGGGTAATTTGATTTTCATCCTCCATCTTCTTTACAGACTCTAGCTGGTTTTTTATGAGAAGAATAGAGTTGCCAATGCCAGATATCCTCTCTCCCAGATTCTCATCCAATGAGTCCACCTGAGCCTCCAAACCCCTTATTTGTTGTTGAACCGTCAATTCATTGAGTTTTGAGTGAATCTTTTCAAATTCGCCCTTACAATAGTCACTGAAGTTGTTAAACTCTAAATTTGTGACTATTGTTTATAGAAAACCAGGATCAACAAATGATCCTGTTTGCAATCCCACACAAGGTGTGGGTTGGCCTGATGATGTGTCAAACAGATCATGTACAACAGATGTATTTGGGAGTGGGATTTGGTTGATGCTCATCCTACCAGAACTCCCACCCAATCCTTGATCATTCCCATAAGGAATGTCTATGGGTGTTGAGACAGATTGACACACAATCTTTGTAGGTAAGTCACAAAGACTTGTGCTAGTGTTTGAAATAAATGTAGATTTAGGTTCTGTAGTAGGCTCTAGTTGAGATGGACTCTCAGACTCAATATGCACTGAAGGAATATGAGGAGGGGACATATGTTTCTGTGTTTCAACAATGTCCACCTCCAAATGAGGGTCCAATGGTAGGTGTGTTGTTTTCCCCAAGAGTGTTAATGAAACACCTTCTTTTTGAGAAGGAGGTGAGTCACAGGGTGTGATTGATTCAAGTTGTGGCATGGGCTCACTTCCTACTTCAATATCTCCTACCAAGAAGTATAGAGATATAGGGAATGTGGGTGCCCGACTTTTTGTGGATGGGAGGGTCCTTTTTTTCTTTTAACCCTGTGCTCTCAACCACTCCTTTGTTTTTACCTCTGCTACCCTCACTCTCTTTTTCATTTTTCCTCTCAGCACTCTGAGGAGACTCACCCCCGTGGGTCTCCACCCCAATACTCATAGGTTTTGACCCCTCATCTCTCATTCTAATTGGGGTGGCTTCTTGCATATAGTCTGCCGGTTCTGGTAGTCCCATAGATGCATATTAATCAACTAAAACTTGATTATCATACCTAATAGATAACCTTTAAGAGTCCATGATGAAGTGTGGATCCATATCTTCCTCCTCTCTGCTTGAGATCCTTGATTCCATGTGTATTGCCCCTTTGATACATAGTTGAAGGAACCTTTGGAATGGAATGTATCCAGGAGGCTTTGCTATGTATGCTTTGATTTCTTCCATGAATAGGGAGTCATAGTCATAGTGCATGTTGAATGCCAGTCCATGGAGGATCTTCAGTGTGGTCCTTGAGGCCTCGTCCAGACTTGATGCCTTTGCAGATAAGCACTTGTTGACAGAGGAGAAGAGGCAATACCAAATAGAAGCTAGTTCTTTCTTCCTAAAGCTGGTTAACAGGGGTAGGGCATCCTTGTATCCCAAAGAGATGAAGTCTTGAATCATTTTGTCTTAGGAGGGCAGTTCATCAAAATCAGTTTTTCCCCGGACTTCATCTTTGCTAGGTAGAGAGAACATCTTTCTCATGAGGTCTAGATTTAGTGAGAAAGAGTACCCTCCCACCATTGGAACTAGATCTTCCTCCTCTTCATCATAAGAAAGGTATTTGCACCATTGTTGAAGATATTGTAAGGATACATCATACCTTTTGGTAGACATTCTCTTGAGAGGATGGGCTTTCAGCATCTTTATTGCAATTTGGTTGCTTGGCTTAAACTTCCTAGATTTGAGGTTCAAGGAACTGTTATTCTCCCTGATGATTTCATACTCAGACTCTAGTAGCACAACCTTGCTCAGGTTAGGTACCTGGGTTGCTCTTGACATTGCAACAGTTGGGGTGGGGTGATTTTCACGATCATCACCCACTGCCCCATGTGATTCAACAGGTACTTGGGTGACTGGTACAGGTTGTGGCTCTTCTTCAGTCAAGTTTATATTTGTGGATAGGTTATCATCTGCAGTGTAGAAAGATGAGACGTTTTGTGCCAATGGAAGAGACGCATGTTGGTTCAAAGACACTTCAATGTTGCCAACCATAATTGAAGTACCTTTATTGACCTCATTGACAAAATCTGATGAGGAAGATGGTTCGAAACAGGTTTTGGTGGTGTGGACCGATTTTTGGATGTTCGAGTGGGAGTGAGCTATTTGTGCTTTTGATGAAGGTTTAAAACTTTGAAGGCAGGTATTACTTTGAAAGCTCTTCAAGGCAGGTTCAGTGGTTCGTTTGAGAGTTCTTGAAGGCAGGAGGATGAATGAATGATCAATATGAACAATATATTATGTTGATTCTTTCTCTTAATGATTTGATGATGATCCCTTTTATCTATCAAAGTGTATTATCTTTGTATTCAGTTTCAGCGGTCTTCACTGAGTCTGTTCAGTGATTGCTAAACATGTATTGTAATTCGTTTAGAGACCAAAATACTTCAAGAATACCAAACTCACACCACAAATCCTTCAGCGATGCCGAAGACAGAAGTTCAGGATTGGAGACCAGCAAGTTTGTGATCTGAAGCAATTTTCAATGATATCAAGCTCGTCTACACAGTGTGAAGTCTCCACCAAGATTCAGCGAACACTGATGAGACCTTCAACGTCATTCCAGTGTTCAAGGATCACATGACTCTTGTCGAGCAAGATTAGTTTTTGTCTTCTCCTTCTACACACAAAGGACAAATTCATACCTTTCTAAGTATACTATAGTATGGAGCCACTCCTTTCACTCTAAACGTGCTTACCTACTTTATGAAAGTGGACTGTTCATATAGAGCCAAAAGGACTATATAATATAACAAAGGACAAACTTTCCTCTGAAAGCTTGCCACATGCCCTGTACCTTCTGAATTGCATTTAATGCAATGGGTATAAATAGCTGAGTAGTTCTTCTCTCAGTTATCATCTTTCTCACTCAAAAACTTACCCAAGAAGTTACTTCTCTCTCTACTCTCTGACTAAGGGAAAGACCCACTTTAACAAATGAAGAGCACATTTTTTCTTACCTTATTTCTTGTAGAAAATCTTTTCTTATTGCTATCTATATTTTGTGTGTATCTTAGATTGTTTAGATAGGTTCTGTATCTTATCTCTTCCGCAAATTAATTTGTAAAATTTGTATTAATCTTCTTTATCAATATATAACTTTTAAAAGTGAAAGTTACTGTGTTTGTTTTCATCTCCCCTTTCTACAATTTGTTACATATAAACTCTTGTAGATCCGACTAGGACCAACATATTGGTTTGGAATTGATTAGAACGTGAAGAGTTTTTAGTAGAGTGATATGTGGATAATTATAGACTTTAATTACACCATTGGGCATGATGATTTAGGATTAAACGTGCGTATGTACCATCAATTAATGGGTATTTATTAAAGACTTGGTAATAACTACTCCAATAAAATTAAAACAAGTGGGACTTGACATGAGAATGTTCATAGTCGGATTGAGAATTTACACAAGTAAAAACTATGAAGTGCTAGTGTATAACTCTGAATGAGCGATTTTTAGAGTAGGGTTCTCTAGAAGTAAGGAACTTTGAAGACCAAAAACTTGTTTGAAAATACAACTTCTTGAAATCCTGAAAACATTTTGGATCATAAAAGTGGTTTGAACATTTCAGAGAACATTTTTTTAACCATGAAAGTTGATCTTCTTTTATGTGATGCAAGTCTTAATAAAGGAAATTTGAGAGATAATTTTTAAGATTTGTGAAATCCAGAGTTAAGAAACTCTGAAAAACTCAAGTTTGATCATTATCCAGATTTATGAAATTTAGAGATAATTATTGAGAGAGATTTACCAAGTTAATTTGCTACCCTTCGACAATAGACAGTCTTTTTAAGATTTTGTTCATAACAAGAATTGTTGAGTTAAAAGGAATAAGGATATGTATGTTCATGTTCTTAGATTGGAAGTAAATCTGAAGTCCATGCTTTCAAAGTTGTGAATAACTCTGAATAGTTCATGTTCAGAGATCTGGGAACCATGTATAATAGTTAAAAGCAGCTTTTCAGAAATCTGAACCACTATTTTTTAGAGTTTCAGGATAAGTTTGAAAAATCTTAATCAAGACTTGGACATAGCACAAATTTAACTTCTCAGAAGTCTGAACGAGTGTTTTATAGAGTTTCAAGATAACTATGAAAAACAACAGTTAAGAGTTCTAAGTTGTACTAATTCGAGCTATTTGAAGTGTAAACTAGGGTATTTCAGAGTTTTAAGATGAAATTTGAAATGCAATAGTTAAGAGTTCTGCAACTAAGAATTCTAAGCATTAGAAGTCTGAACTAGGGTATTTCAGAGTTTATAAAAGAAATCTGAAAAGCAATAGTTAAGAGTTCTGAATCTAAGAATTCTAAGTGCCAGAAGTCTAAACTAGGGAATTTCAGAGTTTTAAGAACAAACCTGAAATGCGACAATTTAGAGTTTTAAATCTAAGAATTCTAAGTGTCAGAAGTCTGAATAGGGAATTTCAAAGTTTTAAAGATAAGTCAGAAATGCGATAGTTAATAATTTAGTATCTAAGAATTCTAAATGTTAGAAGTCCGAACTAGGGAATTTCAGAGTTTTAAAGATATGTCTGAAATAAGATAGTTAAGAATTCTGAATCTAAGAATTCTAGGCTACATTACTAAGTCTGGAAATTTTAAGAACTTAACATTCCCAACTTGGTGACTAGAAAATTGAACCTTTTCTCATCTAGAGCTTTTGTTAAAAGGTCAACAAGTAAGTCTGTATGAACAAAGTACATTTCAATATTTCCTTTAACAATATGATCTTTTATGAAATGGTAACTCATGTCTATATGCTTTGTTTTGGAGTGTTGCATAGGATTAGCAGTGATGGCTATGACACTTCTTGAGTTACATTAGATGGGAACTTTGTTGAATGTGTACCCATAGTCTCTGAGTTGGGTCTTCATCCAAAGAACTTGTGAACAACAGCTTGCTGTAGCCACATACTTAGCCTTTGTAGTAGATGTTGAGACACAATTTTGTTTCTTGGAGGTCCAACTCACCAACTTGTCACCCAAGAACTAGCATGAGCCTGAGGTGCTCTTTCTGTCTAGTCTGCAGCCACCATAATATGCATCTAGGAAACTTGTTAGATCAAACCCAAAATCTTTAGGATACCAAAGGCCCAATGAAGGTGTGCCTTTAAGGTATCTTAAGATTCATTTTACAGCCATAAGGTGGGATTCTTTTGGATTGGCTTGATATCTTAAACAGAAGCATGTGACAAACATTATATATCAGGTCTACTAGCAGTGAGATATAGTATAGATCGAATCATGCCTCTGTACAATTTTTGATTAACAGACTTTCCACTTAAGTCTACATCAGTTATTAGAGTTTTCAGTGTAGCACAGTCAGACATGTTGAATTTATTTAAGATATCATTTACATACTTGGTTTGACTAATGAATATTCCTCTGGGTGATTGTTTAATTTGAAGTCCTAAATACAAGTTTATTTCACCCATCATACTCATTTCAAACTTAGTCTCTATTATGTTTGAAAAGTTTCTACATAAATTAGCATTAGTAGACCCAAAGATAATATCATCCACATAGATCTATATCAAGATCAAAATCCTCACCTTGTTTCTTTAAGAATAACGTAGTATCAATTGAACCCTTTCTGAAACCAGATTTAAGAAGCAACTTAGACAGAGTTTCATACCAAGCTTTGGGAGCTTGTTTAAGTCCATATAAGGCTTTGTCCAAGACATATACATGATTTGGATGTTTAGGATCTTCAAAGCCTTTTGATTGCTGTACATAAACTTCTTCATTTAAAACACTATTTAAAAATGAACTTTTAACATCCATTTGATAAACTTTGAAGTTTTTGTGTGCATCATAGGCTAAGAAGATTCTAATGGCCTCAATCCTTGCAGGTGGGGAGAAGTTTTCATCAAAGTTTATGCCTTCTTGTTGACAATAGCCTTTGGCGACTAGCTTAGCCTTGTTTTTTATGACAACTCCATTTTCATCTTTCTTATTTCTGAAGACCCATTTTGTGCCAATTCTTGATTTACCTTTGGCCTTGGAATGAGTCTCCAGAATTGGTTTCTTTCAAATTGGTTAAGTTCATCTTACATTGCAAGAACCCAATCAGGGTCTTGTAATGATTCTGAGGCTATTTTAGGTTCAATTTGTAACACCCCCAAACACCACATTTGCATATAACATATATTTCATTACATAGAAATATAGTTTACATCACAAGGTCCCACTAGTACAAGGATTCTTATATGTACAAAATCTACATATGAAAAATTCACAAACAAAATCTTGTACTACCACATGTAATACGACATGTATTATCCAAAGTAAGCAATCTCAAGCAGATCTTTAAAAGCAGATATCAGATTAGGAAAAGCAATCACATTTTCCCTTTCCCCTTATTATCCCTAGCCCTTGCCGTTCCTGCATTGCATATTTTTAAAACAGAAAATGAGGGTTAGACCAGAAAAGTCTAGTGAGTAAATCTCTTCTTTGCAAATGCAGGGTGATAAAACACCAAAATATACTAAAAATATTTTTGCTCAGATATATTTGCAATTCAATCAGACAATCCAGTTCTCAATAAAATAAGTAATAGGATAAACTCAATAACCTCAGTTCTTGATACAAATGTATCTGTTAAAAGATTCAATATTCCCAACATAAAATATTAAAATACCATAGTCTCTTTGATTCAACAGACTATATTTTTGAAAATATTAATGGAAAGATTTAAGGTCATACTTTCCCTTTATGACAAACCATTTTTCTCTTCTCAATAACATTTAAATTATTATTTCTAATAGGAATAATATCTCTAATTCATCAGGTCACAAAGAAATGATGATTCAAAGTTATTAATCCTAACTAGTAATAATAATAAGAGTTATAATAATATTATCCACGTATGACAATGCCTCCCTTATTCCAAGTACACCTCTACTTGATATGCCACCCTTGTTCCTTCATCAAAACAAAGCTACTTATCAGAACAGACAAAAGTCACCACGTCTGAAAGTACTCATTCCCAGTTCCAAGCCAGAATAGATAAAAGTCACCACGTCTGGGGGAACTACCTCTTAAAACAAGTTTCTTACCAAAACAGATATACGTCACCACGCTTGGTAGAAATAGTTCACAAAATCCAATTCCATACCAAAACAGACATACGTCACCACGCTTGGCAGGAATATTTCCAAAAGATAGTTTCATACCAAAACAGACTTACGTCACCACGGTTGGTAGAAACATATCTTTTATTTAAAAAGATATAAAATACCTCATTTAGAATAACATAACTTAACCCAATAATAATTTACCAAATTATAATCTTCCAAGAAATCCCCTTACTTGTGGAATTTATTGCGAATCTACAAAAAGATCATAAAGTAGCATTGGAAAAAGTTGAGAATGATTTCATGAATAAGATTAATAAACTTGAGAAAACTCTAAGTTCAGTGAGAAAAGACTATGATGATGATTTGAGAACTTGGAGTAAAGCTAATAATGACATGTTCAATAAACTTCAAGAGCTACAAACTGAAAGGAATTCTTTTGGGAGGAATTGTAAAGAGTCAGAGGACATAACTGATAAATCTGAGAATGAGTTGAGTGAGTTACATAAATTACTAGAGTTAAAGAAGAAAAAAGCTCTGAAAGCTAAGAAAAGCTTCAATTTTGAAAGAATGGAATTTGAAAAGGAAAAGAAGAGAATGTGTGATTCAGAGAAAAGGTTTGGAGCTGAACGCATATCTTATGAAAATAAGATTAACTCTCTAGAGCTAAATGCAAAAATGCTTTTAAAGCAAATATCTGATTTTGAGCAGCCAAATACAGAAAGACATCTCAGAAGACTGTCAAAGCCAAATACAGAAATTATCTAAAAGCATTGCTCTAAAGCAGAAGGCTTTAGACGAAGAGAAGAAGCAATTTGCCCTTGAGAAAGGAAATACTTCAAAGAAGTATACATCAATTGCTAAAGAGCTTGCTAATAAGAAAAAGTGGCTTGACATCGCTTCAGAGAATGATAAAAGCAGCTTAGATGAAGAAAAAAGAGAGTTAATAAATCAGAAGAGAAAGTTTGAAATGCTTCAGAAGGAGTTAGAAGGTAAACTCCTGGATACTACAAGCAAATTGTCTGATTTGAAGATAGACCTTGAAACTGAGATGAAGATGAGAACTGAACTTAAAATTAAGTTTGATTTAGTTACTGCTGAAAGAGACCAGCTTGTACAAAAAGTCAAAGACTTTTCTTGTGCACTAAGCTCTATTGGTTCTCCATCACAGTCTAAAACTAGCTTCTATGACTGTTCCAAATCGAATAGTTATTCAAGCAGCCCTAAATCTACTGTTTCTAAGAACTATTCTCGTTATTCTAATTAGTATTATCAAGGGTATGTTATAAGATCACCTAATAAATCTTCTAAGATTAAAAGCATTTGGGTTAATAAATCTGATTCTGTTTCATCTCATGCACCTGTTGTTACTAACTCTGTTCTTCTTTGCGATGTGAGATCCACTAATGATCTGAACAATCTTAGCAAGAGAAAATTATGTGCTCAACATGCAAAACCAATGATTTTGTCAATAAGAAAAGGTTCAACAGGTGGCATGAAGATAAAGCTACCAGAACAGTTGGACAGGTAAGAACAGGTATGATCACAATTACTGGTATGGATCATATTTTATTCCTGATTATCCTGTTCAAAGTGGTAAAAAGAATATATCTAATAAGAATAGATGGTTTGGAAGTTACAATGTACCCCAACATGATACTAACAAAATAGGACCCAAATTCATTTAGGTACCAAAATCTATTTAATCTGGTTTTGTAGGTGTTTCAATTTTGTGCTAATCAGAATATCATTTCAGTGATACACCAATGCAGGGGGAGTTGTAATTTAGTCCAAACAAGGCTTCTGAATACATCAGTTCAGAATCCGTGCTTTACCGAGAGTGGTTTCTAAACACTCAGTTTAGAACCCGTGCTTAAAATGTTTCCATGTTTTATTCTTTTGAGCTAAACTGAAACATTACTGAAATCAACTTTCTAGGGGGAGTCTCTAGAAGTTTTTCAATAAAAGTTTTTGATAAATGAGTTGTTTTTGGGAAACGAGTACTGTTTCTGAACAGGTATTTCCTGAGATTTTACTTGCGTAATTTCTCATCGTACATAACTCTAATACCTGTTTCAGCTATTTTTCAAACTGTTATTATCACGTCTCTTATAAGAAAATCATTTTTGGTGATAATACGCTCGTTTGTATTCAAAGTTTGTTTTCTGATATTTTCTTTTACTTTGATTGATATACATTTGAAATTTTTTTTTGAATATCAGAATCTGTAAACTCGTTCTTACAGATCTTCATTCTTTTCTCTCGCATATCGAATAATCGATCATTGTCGTATCATTCATTCATTAATTGTGCTTAAAAGCAAAATATTTTTTTTGATCAAATTTATTTGATCTTTGTACTTTATATGCAATATTATTTTTGATCAACTCTTGTGATCAAATGTGCATAACAATAAATTTTTAGGAGGGACTGAGTGCGTATCAGAAATACCTCAATGGAATTTCAGAACCTACAAACCTACCCATGAGGACAACCATATCTGAGTGAGCTTTAAATCAAAAAGGGTTTGTGTGCCGAGATTAAAATGAAAATGAGAGGGGTAGTTGTTGTGAGTTAAAAGAATTAATGGGAGTTGTGTCAGGATTAAAAGAATATAAGAATCATGTTTCAAACTTATAAAATCCGGGCATACCACACAATCTATTA
>NW_020201602.1:30543-55761 GCF_001531365.2 Cynara cardunculus var. scolymus
GATTTCATTCATTCTTGTGTATGATGGAATGATTCTCATTTCATCATAAGGGGGAGTATGTAATAATGAATGAAATGTCCAATCCCGAACATTATAAGGGGAATCTGGTGTAAAGATCAAGGGGGAGTAACTTCAATAATGGCAAAAGACTCAAAAGGAGTGCGACTGGAGATGATTATAAAGATTTTTCGATGCTACAATGTCTGAGAGTTGTTGAATGTGAAGATCATCATTTCAACAGTTTACTGATAGAGATTTCTCGTCATAATAGAATCTTTGTGATCTTATCTGAAGAAATTCATTATTGAGGAGAATGTTTAAAATTTGTTCGTTATTGTTTCTGTTTTACATTATCAAAAGAAAAGATCATCCCGGTTCTACATTCGAGGGGGATAATGTTAGAAGATCTTTCTCAACAAATGATTGTCTGAAGTTTCAAGTTGAAGATTGTTTTTTGAAGAAGACATAGTGTGCATAAAGCTTCAAAGTAAAAACGAGACTCAAAGCGCGCAATTTCTTTCAAGTTTGAATACAAAGGGGGAGATGTTAGGACTGAAAATCAGTGTATAATTGTATTCGTCTTGAAAGATAAAATTGTCTATAATTGTATAAAAGTCATTGTGTTTGACTTTTCTTAGGACTGTTTGACTTTGACTTTTGTCTAGATGTTTGACCCTATATAAAGGGTGTTTCTTTTTAAAATTTGTAGGAAGCTTTCATTGTAATATCATTTTACATAATAGAAAGTTTGACCAGACTTTTGAAGATTGACTTTTTTTCTCTATCTCCTTCTTATGTGTTCTTGAAAGAAAATCTCAGATTTGCCATTGTTCTTGAAGGATTTACATGAAGATTGATTGTTTAGGACTTTCAATAGTCATGCCATTGACCAAATTGACTCGGAAGAACATCAAATTTCAGTGGGAAGAAGAACAACAAAAAACTTTCCAAGTATTAAAAGATCATCTTTGTAGTGCACCAGTGTTGACTCTACCTGATGGATCCGAAAATTTTATGGTAATACAACGATGCTTCAAAGCTGGGATTGGGGTGTGTTCTGATGCAAAGAGGAAAGGTTATTTCTTATGCGTTAAGACAATTGAATGATCATGAGAAGCAGTATCCAACTCATGATATGGAGTTAGCTGCGGTGGTGTTTGCTCTAAAAATCTGGAGGCACTATCTTTTGGGGACAAAGTGCCAGATTTATACAGATCACAAAAGTCTTTAGCATTTGTTCAACCAGAAAGAATTAAATATGCAACAGCGTCGGTGGATTGAACTTGTTAACGATTATGATTGTGAAATCCTCTACCACCTAGGGAAAGCCAACGTGGTAGCTGACGCTTTAAGTAGGAAAGAAAGAAGTGGGACTATTAAAAATGTGGAATTGAGAATAAGTTTAGTCCCTGATATCCATAAAGAGAGTCTGAGATGTCCGAAAGAATCAACGAAAGAAGATCTTGTCAAATCAGAAAGGTTGGGTAAGATGATTTCAACTTTGAAACCAAATGACAAAGGTATTATGTGCTTTCAAGGGAGAAGTTAGGTACCAAATTTTGGGGATATCCAGAATGTTATTTTGAATGGAAGTCATAAGTCCCAATACTCTATTCATCCAGGTACCAATAAGATGTACAGGGATTTGAAACCTTTTTATTGGTGGCCCGAATTGAATAAAGATATAGTCAGATATGTGGAATAGTGTTTAACGTGTCTACAGGTAAAGATTGAGCATCAGAAGCCATATGGAAGCCTTCAATCTTTGAAGATTCCTGTATGGAAGTGGGATCATATTACAATGGATTTCGTCATGAAATTACCTCGAAGTCCAAAGGGGCATGACGCGATCTGGATAATTGTTGATCGCCTATCTAAGTCGGCGCATTTTCTATCTATAAGAAAGGGATACCTCTAGAGAAGCTGGCACAAATTTATATCAAAGAAATTGTAACTAGGCACGATATTCCACTATTTATTATCTCCGATAGATATAGCCGCTTCACATCAAGGTTTTGAGAGAGTTTTCAGAAAGCTCTGGGTCTGAAATTCGGTTAAGCACAACCTATCATCCGCAAACTGACGGGCAAAGTGAAAGAACTATCCAGACTCTCGAAGACATGTTAAGAAGTTGTATCATTGACTTCGGGGGATCATGGGAAGATCATTTGCCACTGATATAGTTTGCATACAATAATAGTTACCATTCCAGTATTCAAGTGGCACCGTATGAAGTATTGTGTGGACGTAAATGTCGAACGCCATTGTGTTGGAACGAGGTAGGAAAAAGGCAGTTGACAGGTCCTGAGATTGTTCAAGAGACTTCTAAAAAGATTGAACAGATCCGTGAAAGAATTAAAACAGCACAAGACCGCCAGAAAAGTTATGCTGATAATCGTCGAAAGCCGATTGAGTTTTGTGTAGGTGATTTTGTGATGTTGAAAGTTTCACCGTGGAAGGGTGTTATCAGATTTGGAAAGAAAGGTAAGCTCAGTCCGAGGTATGTTGTGCCGTTCAGAATACGTAAACGAATCGGGCCAGTGGCGTACCAGTTAGATTTACCAAAAGAGCTTAGTCTGATCCACAACACTTTCCACGTATCGAATTTGCAGAAATGTTTAGCTGATCCGAGTCTAGCTGTACTGCTACCAGAGGTCAAACTGGATAGTAAACTGAACTTTGTGGAAACACAAGAAGCCGTGATTGACCGAAAGATCAGGATGCTAAGAAACAAAGAAATCAGTTTGGTTAAAGTACAATGGAAGTTTCACAAAGGACCATAAGCAACTTGGGAATTGGAATAAAAAATGAGAACAGAGTATCCGTGGCTTTTTGAATAAAGGAATTTCGGGACGAAATTCTTTTAAGGGGTGGATAATGTGATAACCGGGTCCTGATTATTGCCCAAGGCATTTATTATGTGAATTAATTGTGTATGTGAATACATGCTTACATGGGTTAAAATGTGTAAGTATGTGTATTTCATGCATGGGATATATGCAAAATATGTGTGTGTGTTATATATATGTGTGTGTGTGTGTGTGTGTGTGTGTGTGTGTGTGCATGATATAAACATGCATGTGGGTAATGGCTGGTTTAGCCGACTTTCCACATTTGAAAAGTATAAATAGGGGAAAGGGTTATCAGGCAAAAGTTTTGTTCCCTTATTGAGAAATTGAGAGCAATTGAGAAGTGTTATCTGGATATTCAAGTGGTTTTGCAATCTTCTTCAAAATTAAGAATTCTCATAAGGTGAATGATTTTTAAACTTCTTTTTACATAAACGTTGTTTTGATACTGGTTTTAATGATTGTTGGGTATATTTCTTGAAGAAATCTGGTATCCGATTTAAAGTCCTTATCCGGACAAAAGGGTGACCGGTTTATGCTTAAAATCGGACATAGTTTTGTCTGGTTTATCTTAAATCGGATAAGTGTTGTTCGATTTAGCTAAAGATCGAACATAATAGTATGCAATTTAGAGAGTTAGTGGGATTTTAATTATATCGGACAATTGTTTTGAACGGAGAAGTAGGAATACGATCAAATGTTGTGCGGATTAGTTATAAATCGATCAAGTGTTGACCGGATTGATAAATTGGATATCTGCTTTTGAAGATCTGCATGAGATTGCTTGTTTTGGGAAAATATATGTTGTTATGCATGTGTTAGTACATGATTATTTTGAAGAATTTTTCATATGTAGATTCCGTACATATAAGAATCCTTGTACTAGAGGGACCATTGTGGTGTAAAATGTATTTCTATGTATTGAAATATGTGTTATATGCAAATATGGTGTTTGGGGGTGTTACAAATTGTGTAACATTCTCAAAAAATAACAAACACACACACACATACACACACACACACACACACACACACACATATATATATATATATATAATATTATGAGTGTATTAACTTCCATTAGCCTAACAAATTAAGTTACGACTGTTGTTGACAACCTCAGAAGTACTCCGTAAGTGTGACAATTGGTAATCTGCACGCAAAACAACACATTGCACTCACCGACTCTACACTATTTGAGGTCATAATATTGTACTGTATATTAAGAAAATGGGCCTTTGACCACTTCTCCATGCCAACTTCCTCCTTCAAATGAACTCCGGTAGGTACATGGACTCGTAGACTTTCCATCATGCGGTCGAAAACACTTACACCTTGTAGGCATAACATGCCTTATAGTATGTTTTCTTATAGAATTTAATTTGTTTGTCCCCACGTTTAACGTTCATCTCCAGATGTCTACAACATAGAGTACGATGGGGCATTGGGAACATGGCTGTAATTGCGGCTTATATAGAAGCAGCCTTATCGAAACATAAACACCAAACGTTCAACATGGACAAAAACCAAGTCCACACCTCCTATGTCTCAGACCTACCTACTTTGAAAACAATGAGTAAAGTGTTGTTGTTTGCGTCCATGGCAAGGACCAAGAACATTGTACCTAATAAACGTCCCTTCACATAAGCAGCATCTATTACAAGGACACAACACAAGTTTCTCATAAAAGTTTGGATCTGCAAAAAGTTGGGACACGAGCAAGTTTGGCATAACTAACCAACAACTGTTTTTCCACTATGATTATAAGATATAGCCTCGTTGGTTGTCATAGTGGTCTTTGGGGTTTGAAAGAATGGAGGCATATCAAAAAATCATTTATCCCACAAAATGATTTATAGGAAGGAAATATTGTTTTTGTGCCTTATTCATCTTGATCTTCATCCGTTTATGGTAAATCACTATCAGATACATCCAATGTGAAACATGGGCTTCGTCATCATCAACTCTAAAAAAACGTCCTTTTTCTACTTCATCACCATCACCATCACCATCTTCTTCTTCTTGTGTCTCCAGAACAAACTCGGGGTAATAGTCACTAAGACCATACATTGCTTGAGTTTGAGTCTCATCTTGGGCTTGATGGGTTTGAATGTTCGAACTACCACTGACATCACCTCCAACGTACATCGAAAAATCGACATCCACATAAAGTGTAGGAAGTTATTTGACTCAGCAGCGAACCCCATGAAACCACCAACATCTTCACCGCCGGCTAACTTAAAAATTGAAGCATCATACTACTTCACTAACCTGGTTACATCAACAGAAACTTTGATTCCATATTTCCTTTGAACTTAAGCGACCAAGCTTTTATGTGTAATGTTTGCATGCAATTGTACAACATGGTGCATCATATCAACAAAACAAACATAATCCCGCCCATAATTTACTTGCACCTATTGACCACCGAGACGAATATGTAACAAAAATATATGATGAACAAACAAAGATTGAAATTAAGATGCTATCCTTATTCTGTATATCTTCATCTTTGCGTTGTTGCTACTTTATAGATTAGATGAATTATCCAACCAACCATCAATCAATTATTGGAAAATGGTACAATTATAGAACAACTTTACATCATTTATCAGGATTTGTTGAAAAAAATAGTCCAGTTCCGCAATTAAATATGTATAAAACACGTGAAAATGACATATTTTTTTCAAAATTGCAGAGGTCAAAGGCCAAAATTACGGATCTGGATATAGTCAACAAGTAGGGTTGAATTAGGATTTCACCCAGCCCTGACATGTGTAGGTCCGCAAAAAGCCATTTGCGGACTAGGGTAGAAAGTGTAATTTTTGAAACTTCAGGGGCAGGTCTACAATTGCGAACCTAGAATGTTACGGACAGAGGCTGTAATATTCGGGTTTCAAGTTTTGATTATGATTTTTGGATATATATATATATATATATATTCGTGTAGAAGCGTGTGTGTGTGAGTGTGCTTAGTTTATTATTTAAATTGAAGGAAGAAGGGGAGTCGGTGGGGATACCCGCCTTCACAATTTCCACTTACTATAAATAGTAAGGGAGGTTTTAGAAAGAAAGTTTTTTACACTCTTGTTATTGAGAAAATCTTTTTAAACTTGACGTCCGGATTGTAAGAAGAGAATTTAAAGCTTGGACATTCAATTTCTAAGGTGAGTGTGTTATGCTTTGAGTATTAAAGATTGGTACACATTTCATTGCTACTTGATTTGCCTTACTATGAATCATACTATATCATGCGGACTCAACTATTAAAACCGGATAAGTATTTGTCCGGATTTCCATTAAACAGTTCATATGTTATCTGGATTTATCCCTAAATCGGTCAAGAGGTGACCGGATTAACTTTAAACCGGTCAAGGGGTGATCGGATTTCTATTAAATCGTTCGTATGTTATCCGTAGAAGGTTCTAAATCGCTCAAGGGTTAAACGGATTAAAGCTAAATCGCTCATGCTATGTCCGATTTAACCTCTTTGCATCCCAAGTATTTGTCTGGATTTCATATCCAGACAAGGTTGACCGGACTTCAAATCCGGCTAAAGTTAATTGAATTTCATTATCATTTTTGGTTTGATTTTGTAATGACGGTGTAACTGCGTGAGAGATGTAATAGCGTTGTAACCGCGATAGAAATGTAATGGCGGTGTAACTGCGAGAGAGAAGAAATGGTGGTGTAACCGCAAGAGAGATGAAATGGCGGTGTAACCACAAGAAAGAAAGGATGTGTATAAATAAAGTACTTGTGTCAGTACAGGTTTGCTTCTAAACTGCTAGTTTAGAAAATATGTAAATTGCATGAGCTACGTACACTCACTAGACTTTTTAGGTCTAACGCTCAGTTATTGGACTAACCTGTTTTGCTGGTCATCATACTCCGCAAGATAAAGGCAAGGGGAAGATTTAATTATTGATGAAATTTAGTGGCTCATAAATGTATTCAAGAAAGTTTTTGTTAGCCCGTGTTTTGTAAACAATACTATATTTTGTTTTAGGAATATGTATATATGGATTATCTGTGCATGGGAAAATGTGGGTTGTTACAGTTGGTATCAGAGCCTTAATTTAAGGGACGTGGGTATTTGCAAAATACTTAGACTTAAACTAGAGGTGCGGAAGTTATGATAATAGGTTTCACTGGGTCTATAAACATGGGAATATGTTATAGCTGAACCTATTATGAGAAAGATAGATTATATATGACTAATATAATCTGAGTTATGGATAGACTTGAGGATAAATGTGTTATTATGTTGTGATTATGAGAATAATCATGCGTGTTTAAATGTGACAGAAAAAGTTATACATTGAGAAATGGCAGATAATCTCAATCAATCAGAAAGGACCTCTACTGGTTATGGAAGAGGTCGGGGAAGAAGAAATATGACTCAAGAGGAAGACCTAGAAAATATGATGACGATTGAAACACGAAGTCGCAGCAGGGGTCAAGGAAGAGGTAGAGATGCTAGACAAGAAACTCGTGGGGAACATGAATTATCGGCCCAAGAAAGTTCAATGTCTTGCCGTGGTAGAGGAAGAGCAAGGGGTGGACACAATGTTTCTGACCCTGGATTTATTACTCAAGAAATGCTGGCAGCTGAATTAGGAAAGTTTCAAGAAAGTCTGGTAAATTTGTTGGGACGTACAGCCCAAAATAATCCAGAAGTGGTAAGAAATCCCGATTATCAGGAGGAAGCCGGAGCTAGTACACCGGTAATTGGTACATCTGTACCCCTTACTTCGTCCTCAGTACAAAAAAGAGGAGATATCAAAATGTTTCTTGCTTGTAAACCTCCCAAGTTTTCTGGTGAGCGTGATCCTGTTAAAGCTATGTGTTGGCTTAAAGAAATTAAGCTAAGTCTGCAGGTTAGTAAAAGTGCAGAAGAAGATAAAGTCATGTTTGCTGTATCTCGTTTAAGATCAAGTGTTTTACACTGGTGGGAAGTTCTGTCAAGTTCAGATCCCAACATTTTGAAAACCATGCTATGGGAAGAATTTGTGATCAAGTTTAAAGTGCAGTATTGTCCTGAAGCGGCAGTGTGAAAGTTAGAAGATGATTTTCTTCATCTTGAACAAGGAAATATGTCAGTCCGCCAGTATACGAAAGTCTTTTTGGAATAATCTCGGTTCGCTGAAGCTTATATCATATCGGAAAACAGTAAAGTAAGAAAGTACATCTGGGGTTTAGAATCTAATCTCCGGAAGTATGTAATATCTAGGAATCCGACAACATTTCAAGCGGTAGTTGATGCTGCTGAAATACTGCAACAAGATATTAACCGGCAACCACAAGAAAGGGTTGGTGAGAAAAGAAAAGGGGAAGCTACAATGACTGATTTGTTAGACCGAGGTTTATGGAAATTTTGAATCGACCAGTTTCAAGGTTTGCGGATAAAGCATGTAATCGWTGTCATAAAATACATCAGGGAAATTGCAATACAGAATCTCGAGTATGTTTCAAATGTCAGGAATCAGGACCTATAGCTCGAGACTGTCGGATGACGCGAAGGTGTTTTACTTGTAATTCATCTCAACATGTAAACGTTGATTGTCCGCAAGCAAAGGGTCGAGGGTCTGGTTTTGTTGGAGGTCGGGGATCTGGATATTATGGGGGTCGAGGATCTGGGTATGTGTCAACAGGTCGTGGGCAAATGGATAATCGTGTTAATCCAAATGGACAGGGATGGATGAGACAGGAAGAGTCTAATGCAAAAGGGAGAGCCTTTCAGATGACGAGAGGCGAGGCGGAAGAACACCCTGAAGTGGTAACAGGTACATTCCTCGTTAATTCAGTATATGCCAAAGTTTTATTTGATTCGGGTGCAAATCGTTCTTTTGTGTCACCGTCGTTTGTTAATTGCGTACATTTAGAATCAAAAGCGTTGAGTGAAGATTTAATTATGGAAACAGCAAACGATAGTGAAGTTTTGGTTAAGGAAAGAATAGATGAATGTTTTATAAGTATAGGAGGATGTGAGGTGCCTATACAACTATTCCCTTTGCCTTTAAGGGAATTTGATATAATTATAGGCATGTATTGGTTATCTAAAAATCAACCCAATATAGTCTGTGATGAAAAGATGATTCATATAAACTAACCATAAAAATGAAGGGTTGTGATTTACGGGGATCGACGGAATCGTTATTCTAGCCTTATCTCAGTTTTAAAGGCTCGAAAGTATATACAGAAGGGATGTGTTAGTTTTCTTGCATATGTTATAGATATGAGGAAAGAGAAAGAAAAGATAAAAGATATCCAGTTGTAAGGGAATTTCCAAAAGTATTTCCAGAAGATTTGATAAACTTACCTCTAGATCGAACAATTGAGTTTCAAATAGAACTACTTCCTAGAGCAGCACCTGTTGTGCGTGCACCATATAGATTAGCTCCTTCTGAATTAAAGGAGTTAATGTCGCAATTGAAATAATTGTTGGATAAATGTTTTATCCGACCAAGTAGTTCCCCGTGGGGTGCACCGGTGCTTTTTGTGAAAAAGAATGATGGATCAATGAGGATGTGCATTGATTGTCGGGAGTTGAATAAAATGACAATAAAAAATAAGTATCCTCTCCCAAGAATTGATGATTTGTTTGATCAATTGGTTGGGGCTACTTATTTTTCGAAAATTGATTTACGGTCCGGTTATCATCAATTAAAGATTCGGAATGAAGATGTGTCAAAAAAGGCATTCCGTACACGTTATGGTCATTATGAATT
Organism: Cynara cardunculus var. scolymus; assembly: GCF_001531365.2. NCBI lineage: Eukaryota > Viridiplantae > Streptophyta > Magnoliopsida > Asterales > Asteraceae > Cynara > Cynara cardunculus. The sequence goes on from NW_020201602.1 coordinate 40,124, forward strand.
TCTGGTTATTCCGTTTGGACTCACAAATGTGCCTGCAACATTTATGGACATGATGAATAGGGTGTGTCGTCCCTATCTTGATAAATTTGTGATTGTCTTTATTGATAATATTCTGATTTATTCTCGATCGGAAGAAGAGCATGCTCATCATTTAAGATTACTTCTGGAATTACTGAAACAAGAGAAATTGTATGCCAAGATGTCAAAATGTGAATTTTGGCTGTGAGAAGTTCAGTTTTTAGGGCATGTTATTTCAAAAGAAGGCATTAAGGTGGATCCTTTGAAGATTGAAGCCATTGAGAGATGGGAAGCCCCAAAGACTCCAACTGAAATAAGAAGTTTTCTTGGATTGGCTGGATATTATCGTAAGTTTAATACAAGATTTCTCTCATATAGCCACTCCATTAACAAAGCTAACTAAGAAGAATGTAAAATATGAGTGGGATGAAGCACAAGCTCAGGTCTTTCAGATGTTAAAAGTTAAGTTATGCAGTGCACCAATTCTATCTTTGCCAGATGGAATGGAAGATTATGTGGTATATAGTGATGCGTCAAAGATGGGTTTGGGTTGTGTACTAATGCAACATGGAAAAATGATAGCTTATGCTTCTAGACAGTTAAAAGATCATGAAAGGCAGTATCCTACTCACGATATGGAATTGGCGGCAGTAGTGTTTGCTTTGAAAATATGGAGGCATTATTTGTATGGAACGAAATGTCAAATCTTCACAGATCATAAGAGCTTGCAACATCTGTTCCATCAGAAGGATCTGAATATGCGTCAGAGAAGATGGTTGGAATTGGTAAGCGATTATGATTGTGAAATCATGTATCACCCAGGAAAAGCAAACGTAGTGGCCGATGCATTAAGCCGACAAGAGAAGAGTGAAACTATCAAAGCTATAGCTCTACGAGTAGAGTTATTACCAAGTATTCAAGAAGAATTACGAGAGTTTCAACATGAGGCCATGAAGGAAGACAAGATTAAACAGGAAAGATTGGGTGGACTAATATCTAATCTGGTAAGAGATGACAGAGAATTCTGGAAATTTAGGGACAAAATTTGGGTACCATGCTATGGTGATATCAGAAAACGTATTTTGGGTGAGACTCATAAGTCACGTTTTGCCATTCATCCAGGTACAAATAAAATGTATCGGGATTTGAAGCAACACTATTGGTGGCCAGGTATGAAGAAAGATATAGCTAAGCATGTTGAGCAATGCCTAACATGTCTTCAAGTAAAGATTGAACACCAACGCCCTTATGGTAAGTTGCAATATTTAGAAATTCCAGTGTGGAAATGGGATCACATTACTATGGATTTCATAACCAAATTGCCGAGAACATCGAAAGGGTATGATGCTATATGGGTGATAGTAGACCGGTTATCTAAATCTACACACTTCTTACCTATGAAAGAGTCATATTCAATGGAGAGATTGGCAAAACTATTCATTGATGAGATAGTGACACATCATGGTGTTCCTCTATCAATTGTTTTTGATAGAGATAGTCGGTTCACTTCTATGTTTTGGAAGAGTTTCCAAAGAGAGATGGGTTCCCAAATTAAGTTAAGTACAGTTTATCACCTTCAGACTGATGGACAAAGTGAACGAACTATCCAAACATTGGAAGATATGCTTAGAGCATGTGTAATTGATTTTGGAGGATCATGGGATAGTCATTTGGCTTTGGTGGAATTTTCGTACAACAATAGCTACCATTCAAGTATTCAGGCAACACCTTTCGAGGTTCTGTACGAACGCAAATGTCGAACTCCTTTGTGTTGGAACGAAATAGGTGAAAAACAGTTAGCTGGGCCTGAGTTTTGTTTAAGATTTTTGGATATATATATATATATATATATATATATCCGTGTAGAAGCGTGTGTCTGTGTGTGAGTGTGCTTAGTTTATTATTTAAATTGAAGGAAAAAGGGGAGTCGGCGGGGATACCTGCCTTCACAATTTCCACTTACTATAAATAGTAAGGGAGGTTTTAAAAAGAAAGTTTTTTACACTCTTGTTATTGAGAAAATCTTTTTAAAACTTGACGTCCGCATTGTAAGAAGAGAATTTAAAGCTTGGACATTCAATTTCTATGGTGAGTGCGTTATGCTTTGAGTATTAAAGATTGGTACACATTTCATTGCTACTTGATTTGTCTTACTATGAATCATACTATATCATGCGGACTCAACTATAAAAACCGGATAAGTATTTGTTCGGATTTCCATTAAACCGTTCATATGTTATCCGGATTTATCCCTAAATCGGTCAAGAGGTGACCGGACTAACTTTAAACCGGTCAAGGGGTGATCGGATTTCTATTAAATCGTTCGTATGTTATCCGGAGAAGGTTCTAAATCGTTCAAGGGTTAAACGGATTAAAGCTAAATCGCTCATGTTATGTCCGATTTAACCTCTTTACATCCCAAGTATTTGTCCGGATTTCATATCCGGACAAGGTTGACTGAACTTCAAATCCGGCTAAAGTTAATTGAATTTCATTATCATTTTTGGTTTTATTTTGTAATGGCGGTGTAACGGCGAGAGAGATGTAATGGCGGTGTAACCGCGAGAGAGATGTAATGACGGTGTAACCGTGAGAGAGATGTAATGGCGGTGTAACCGCGAGAGAGATGAAATGGCGGTGTAACCACGAGAGATGAAATAGCGGTGTAACCGCAAGAAAGAAAGGATATGTATGAATAAAGTACTTGTGTCTGTACAGGTTTGCTTCTAAACTACTAGTTTAGAAAGTATGTTAATTGCATGAGCTACGTACAGTCACTAGACCTTTTAGGTCTAACGCTCAGTTGTTGGACTAACCTGTTTTGCAGGTCATCATACTCCACAAGATAAAGGCAAGACGAAGATTTAATTATTGATGAAATTTAGTGGCTCATAAATGTATTCAAGAAAGTTTTTATTAGCCCGTGTTTTGTAAACAATACTATATTTTGTTTTATGAATATGTATATGTGGATTATCTGTGCATGGGAAAATGTGGGTTGTTACAGAGGCCAGATATGTAATTTTTTTTTTATCGTTAAACTGGGTCTGCAATTACGGACCTATGACTATTTTAGTAATTCTAAAGAGAACATGGCTAAGAAGTAAAATCCATAGTTGAAAATGGCTATTTTAATTAATTTTCCTTTATTTACTTTATAGGCAATAATGAATGAAGTTGACCATATTTCTAAATAACACATTTGCAATTTGATGTTTTATTTGCATGGATTTAGTTTATTTTTATTCTAGCTTGAATTACTAATATGTATATGTATATATATATATATACATATGTGTGTGTGTTCATTAATCCATATATTAATTTATATACGCAACAACTTTTATGTATATTTTTGCTTTCAACGTGTTTGTACTTATAATAGATCGCACACTTCACATCACGCGAATGCGCTCCCAATGTCGGGCCGATCACACGAAGCGACTATCCTATAGCGTGTGCCACCTAAACAAGCCAGTGTGAGGAAATGTTCACTCCATACTTAAGCCGGAAGGAAACTAGACCAAAGGGTGAAAAAGTCAAGAGAGCTAAACAGAGAGAAATATTTCAAAATACAATTGAATTCTATTGGTTTTTTCAAATTAATTATAGTAATAATGTATTCATGATCATAGACATTGTCATGTGCAAATTTTCTATAATTTAGATATTGACATGACTACATTCATGATAAAATATAGCACAATAGAAATTTACATATAATATAGTTAAACTATTTCTAATTATACAAATTTTAATTTGTTTTGATTAATTCATATTATCAGTTTGTTTAAATTTTAATTATTTTATGATGAATCATATATCACATTCGTTTTAATATCCTTATTTGTTTTGTTATGAGGAAACAATCTTTCTCATACTCAAATCCTTCTTTATTTATGCCACGGACTCCCTAAACGGATTGATGATGCCCCAGCTTGACTCGAGATCAAGACTCCTTAAAGCTTGCACCAATAGCGGAGCGGCCAAAAATTGATCCGATCTCTGAAATCGGTATATCTTGTGAATCACTATTTGTTGATTAGAACAAAAAAACGTAAAAAGAAATTACCCAGATTGACCATTTTATACATGATATATTAACAAAATGACCACTTTTCAGCTTTTTACTCACAAAATGGATAGAAAATTCGCCCCTGGAGGGTGATTTTGGCCTATGGAGGACGATTTTCCCAAATAAGGTATAAATGGATCCTACATGCGTACCATTTTGAGGATAAAAATATTTTTTTTTTTGTAGAACTATCGTATATCACCCCCACGTGTGAAAATCACCCCCTAGGGCGATTTTTTACTGATATTTTGGATTTTATTGGAGACAAACTCTGACGCACTTTTTGGTTGATTTGACAACTCAATAACCGATTTAACAGTACATAGGGAGATTTTTGACTTATAGTATTCTCTATAAAAAAACGTAGTTTAAATTTTGAAGTACCATCATTTACTTTCACAACCCATAACAAAAAAAATGAAATCATGTCAAACTGATAATGGTTTCGTCTATGTTCAAAGTGGTGATTCGTTCCAGACGATAAATGTTCTCATAGAGTATATGCTGTTAGGAACACCCAAACATATATTACCTTCGGTTTGGTAAAACGTGTTGCGAAAAAGTTAAGTTTACGTACTGGTTTTAGGTTATTCTATAAAAGTCCTTTGAGTTATGAGATATTTAAGCTGGTGAGGACGATGTTATAGTAACGTCGTTCAAAATTTTGTCACAAACGTTGACACTCTTTGTTATCGACGGTGGTGGTGATGGTGAAGATCGATCAGGTGCAATAATCCATTCTAGGAGATAAATAAGGATGTTTCAGATATGTACATTTTTCAACTTAATTAATATGTAAGCCTCATATCTCGCTTCCTAAAAACCCTAAATCATCTCTACCCAACAAAATTCCTCAAAAAACCTTTCAGACTGCCAATAAGATAATGTCCATAACCGCATCATGGATAACTTATCCGCATTATAAAACTGACCAAAGTCCAATGTAGTCGTTGATATGGGGGCCGATGTGGGCATCAAAGGCCGCATTTAGGGGGCCACTTTCTTGTCCCATTTCCTTCTCTTTAAAGTGGTAACTGGAGATTTTGTCCACCACGATTTCTTGCTCACTCCCTTCTGAAGAGCATCGAGCAAACAAAGTTCTTCATGCGACACAAATGTGACCCTCGATGATGTAGATGGTATCGCATCCATTATAGGTTCCTGCTCTAACATAAACTATGTATGTGCAATCCAATATAAGTATAAAGTTAATTTACTTGTTAACTTGTAAATTAAAAACGTCAAAAACTTATTTACCACATCACTCTGCCAATAATTGTATTGTGTTCTCTCAAAATTTGGGTATTTTGTCACATCATTGTCAACCTTATTAAGTCTTGCATTGAGAAACTCATATTTTTCATTTATAAGGCCTGTCATTGACGCGAAATTTTCATGACCCCTAGATTCCATCGGTTAAATTCAACACACCATTTGGGGATGTTGGTATTTGTCGTAAATGAATGTTGTTGTTGTGGCGAATACCGTGGAGGTTGTGACGTGTGCGCTGCAAATGATTGACGTGCTTGAGATGGTGGGACATCATCTTCGTCATCGTCATAATCATTTTTGTCACCAATTCGATGGTCTAGGTCTGGTTGTCCATTATGATTACTCGCCAATAAGGTCCTGCTTTCGATCCATTATTGGGCCGACTCCACCAAAGATGTCGTCACCAACAAGGTCAGAGGCCGAAAAACGTTGTGATAAATATATAAATCAATATAATATTTTTGTTAATTTAACATAAGTATTATAATTAAACGTAGTAAATTTAAATTTATAATAAATTAAAACGAACATTGTCGAATTTGCGGAACTCGCAACACTATTCTCACTTTATGCTTTTAAATCGTTTCCATTCAATGGCCCTCGGGATTGATGAACTATAACAAAAATACTTTTAACTATGGGGAAAGTATCCAAAATCCATATCTGATATATAAAACGAATAAACTACAATAACCAACCTCAAAAACATATACGAAACCATACAATGTGTATTTGTTGTGAGGCCAATTAGTCTCCTTGTGACGCCTAAACACAATTTCCAACTGTTTATATGTAAGACACCATAGATATGAGCCCCATGGGTATTGGTTCCAAGCATCAAAATCTTCAACCAGATGTAAAATCTAGACTTCGACATTGTGGGTTTTTTTGGGCTTAGAAATAGCATATGAATGATAATTTTGTGGCACACACGCACACCATCATCTTCTGATATGCTAAATGTTTAAGTCAGTCAATTTATTCCAAAAATTACTGACTTCAATATCCACATGTTTGGTCCTTTTACTAAACAATCTTGTAATAATTGAGGGAATATTACAATGTGCTGGGCTAAACTCTAACCCAAATCGAAAACCCATAATCATATAGAACTGATGTATGCTAAAACACAAATGGTACCCTCTAACATGATAACAGATTTCTTCGAATTGAAAAGAAAAAGAGGGGTCCTAACATTGCACCATCCAATTAATTAAAGAAGAATCTCCATGTTGCTTGCATATATCTAACCATGGGCTGAAACACATTTGTCTAAACATTTGCAACCTCATTGGATTATATTTAATTTATATTTAAATTTATCTATAATTTATATTTGTGCCCTCAACGTCAATAAACTTTGGAAGAACACCTACTAAAAAAATATATATTAAATGTTGTACAAAAATGCATTAAACAAAATAGATTATTAAGTTGCGTTAAAAAATTACAATTTCTTATAGGTGGATCCATGATATATAACCATGGACAGTGGAAGGTGGTGGACGATGGTGGTCGCCACCGAGGTGTACGGTGGTGGACATCGGTGGACGGTGGTAGATATCGGCGATTGGTGGTGGATGTCAAGACGTTGGTCTACATTGAAAGATGTTGGTGGATGATGTTGGACGTCGGTGTACGGTGGCTGTTCACGGTGGTTCGTGGTGGTAGATGGCGGTGGTGATAGAGGAGAAGTTATGAAAAATGGATCCCCAATCAAATCTTTATATAAAAATTACAAAAAAAAAAAGATAGTAAAAAATCGACCCCTATGTATTGTGATATCGGTCATTGACTTGTCAAATCAACCAAAAATGCGTCATAGTTTGTCTCTACTAGAATCCAAAATAGCAGTATAAGATCGCCCTAGGAGTGCAATTTTCATATGTTGGGAGCGATTTACATGATTTCTACAAAAACAAAAAATCATATTTTTTGTCCCCCAAATGGTATGCATGTGGGACTCATCCGTATTTTATTTGGGAAAATCGCCCTTTATAGGCCAAAATCGTCTTCCAAAGGCGATTTTTATGTCCATTTTGTGAGTGAAAGCTGAAAAGTGGTCTAATATAAAATGTATGAAGTGGTGATTTTGGGTAATTTTCCATACTTAAATTAATGTTTATACGGTTGTTTTAAGCCAATAAAAAACTGATGCATGTGTGGTTTTAGTACATACAATTTTTATTAAATTATTTTTTATACATGATTTATGGTATTTGTTTTCTTAGTGTTGAAATTTGATTTAAAATATTAGTATAACTTACACTTGTACTAATGTATTAGTGTATTTATGCGTAATGTCACACAAAGCATCTTGATTTTAAAGCCGAGAATTTAAAATGGACAATCTTGTTCATGTTTTATTTATTTCTCTATCCCTCTCGATGCTACTAATTTTATAGTTTGTTGGTATTTAAATCACAAATCAAATGATATATAATCCAAAGCTAATATGTTATATGGGAAAGGTTATGAAATGGAATACCTCAATAGCAATATTTTTAACCCATGTCATTTGTTCTTAGCTATTAAGTATACATTAGGGTTTGTTATTCTTGCAACTTGTAATTGGAAAATGAAATCTGAAATTTATGTATGAACAAACTCAAAAATAGAATAATTTATAAGAAATATAGTAATAATATTAAAACATTCTCCACTTTTATTAAAATAAATAGTAGTTAAAGGAAACTCAAAAACATACAACTCCAAACATTGAACACTACAATGTACAATGCATTCATATGCCCTTGAATAATAAGTCCAACTAATTCATAACCTTCTCTGCCAAGTCATTAGGGTAAATATTTGACAACCATCAATGTTCCCACCAAAAGCACCATCTTCTACTTTTTAGAAGATGGCGTATGATTAACAGGAGAACGAGCTATAGTTCTTACACCTTCATTTAGACTTCAGGAGCACTACATATTTTCTCATGTCAATAATGAAAAATTAAAAGTACGAGCTCCACTTAAAAAAATATCTCCATCGGTTCCTTGAATTGGAACAAAAACTAGAGAAATAGTAAACTAACAAAGTAGCATGTAGCAAGTATCGAATTAGAGTTTCATCAAAGAACACTAAAATCAAAATTAAAAGACATGAATTGCACATGAACACCTAGATTAGAGGGATTAGATGAATTAGTTGAAGGTAAATTCATTTCTAACTTTTCCATCTGAAAGTAACCAACAAGTTGATGTCACAATGAATAAGAACAGAAAGTGAGAATTAATAAGAATCCACTTCAACTTTTGTTTTTAAATATGTGTCAGCTTCTTTTGCTAAAGCCATGGCCAAAACGCCACTTGGTAACCATTTGATGTAACCGACATCAACTTACTCCAATCACAATACAAATTATAAGGTTTTTTGTTATTCTCTTCATAAGGTAATACAATTATGTTCCAATCTATATTGATTCGACGCCTCATCATCACCAACATATATTAGACCCAAAAATGACTTCTAACCACAAGGGTGGTGCCTAATTGGTTTGAATTTGGCTCCAAAAGTCAAAAATGCCGGAAGGTCCCTGGTTCAAATCCAAGGAGAAACAAAAATCCCCTTATGGCCACGGAGGTTCAAATGCAATGACTCCGGGCTACCTACAAAGCAATGGTGGTTGTCCTGGGATTAGTCGGCTCACAAAGCGGGTTGGATATCCATGTTAATAAAAAAAATGACCTCAAAAATCTTCTTGTAACCCAAAAACACTCGATCAACATTCTAAACTGAATTATCCTTTCTTCATTCCAGACACAGATATGCATCCAAATGTTGGCCAAGCAATGATCATAATGCATGGTATGAATATAGAGAGATTTCAATGTCAAAAATACTTGCACTTTTTGTGAATAGTTATACATATGCATATGAAGGTGGCAAAAGACGACATGCAAGTAATTGGCTGGACACCATACTAACAGCAAAACGAACATGACTGCAAACATGAGCTCTATCATAATCACGATCCCTAGAGGATTTACCACAACCACAGGTCATTTCCATGAGTCCAACCACCTTCTTCTGCTGAGATTACTACACCAATCATTAGTTTGGATCAGTATTCAAGTATATGCACTTCTCAAACCGAAAGAAATATCGGTTCTAGCTAGCTAGTATTAATTGCTTGGATGTCCTCCAGGGTGGTTATAATGTGGGTGTCAATGAATATTCTCATTAAAATAATAGGTTGTATGTGAATAAATGATTTTAGTTTGTTTTGGTCAAAACGGGACTTAACCGGGTAAAATCTGCCCGTTTTGGTGGACCGTGCCACCCTTGGGGTGATTCAATTCGCTTAGGGAAGTAACCTGGCTACTGGTTGGAGTGTCGGTCATGAAACCGAGCGTGAAGTTGGACTAAAGGCCAGGTGCCACGCGAGGCTGCCTAGGCCGCACCAGGTAGATTGCTCAGATTAGGGTTAGGTTTTGCATGTCTTGCGTGCTAGTAAGGGAAGCAAGCTACTTTGATTCGGGAGCCCCCCATGGTGTCTGTGTTCATGTGAGGAGACCTTGTGTGTGCAGGTCTTAAGTGAGCCGGGTGACCAGGGGTAGGGTCCTTATACACCCAATAAGTGGATTGGGCGACTATCTAATAAACTTAAGTCCAACATGAGTATTCTTGGCAGATTTCTCATACATTTCCCTTCTCACTTTATTTACTCTCCATATATCTCTGTCCCTTCATTAAATTCGATCTACGGTTCATTCAAAGTGGATTTCCTTAGGATCTATGAATCATTAAAGGAAGTCTAGAAGGAGCTTCAAGTACGGAACCAAACCTCCAAATTACTCATCATTTTCTAAGGTTTTGCTTGATTTCTAAGTTCTGATCAGAAATTAGTATTGTGAGTTCATCCTACTCCTTTATTAAACTATATACATGTTAAAATGTTGTGTTTTACTTTCTACTAGTTGTGTACCCATGCAATGCGGCGGAATGTCAAATTTTCTAATAAACCTACAACTAAACATTAGTGCAATTATTCTTTACAAAGAACAAAAGTTATATTTAAATATTCGATCTTTCAAGAGAACCCTTAAAAATATTTAAACCTCGATTCCTATTAATTGACTACTCATCCGATGCAACGAGATGTAATCAAGTACAATGTAACAAATAAGGAATCAAGGTGAACTTTATTGTACACAAGCATGAAAATCAATTATGTTGTCMAAATAATTATAATGAAGGAAGAAAAAGATTTCTAGTGAAGACATTTGAAAAACAAATAAATTATCTTAAACAAATCGAAATAGAAACCAATATCCTAATTAATCAAAATGACCAAAAATCAATCCCGACCGCCTTTAGATCAACTGCACCATAGTCCAATCTTCACTTTAACAGCCATCGTGAAAGCATCCATACCAAACTATCCAAGGAGTCTACAAATTCCCTTTCGCATTCCACAAAATCCAAGGTTGTTCTAGCGTTGTTCAAGATCAACCATCGAAAAAGGATCCTTTGAGCACCATTGTCCAAACTCAAAATCATCGACTCTAAGGCACACGTCTTTATGAACAACACATCTTTATGGACATAAAGCATAAACAACAAGCTTTAGTGCATTAGATTTTGAATGCTCATGGAGAAATTTATTTATTAGATTATGATGCAAGCAATAGACACTACCTCAAAATGTCACTTAGGCAACAAATGAAAAATGTTGCCTAAGAGGAGTTTATATGTTGCGTAAGGCTAAGGCAACAAATCCGTGTTGCCTAAGCAGTGTTGCCTTCTCAATGTTGCATAAGAACCAAGGTAACATATGCAAACAGAATATGTTGCCTAAGCGGGCTTCTTAGGCAACACACAGAAGGTTATGTTGCCTAAGTAAAAAACATATGTTGCCTTAGATATCAGCTTAGACAACATACGCTATCTGAATATGTTGCCTAAGATATCAGCTTAGACAACATACTCGATCTGAATATGTTGCCTAAGATATCATCTTAGACAACATACTCGATCTGAATATGTTGTCTAAGATATTAACTTAGACAACATACTCTATCTTCATATGTTGCCTTAGATATCAACTTAGACATACTCTATCTGAATATGTTGCCTAAGATATCAGCTTAAACAACATACTCTATTTAGATATGTTACCTTCGAACTGTAATTAACATAATATAATATTTCTTTTAGGCAACATTTATATTGTTTAATTGTTGCCTAAGATTTTGTACCATGATGCAATTTTTTTCTTACACACTTTCTACAAATGAATCTCAAACAAGCAAACAAACAACCAAATGTTGTATACAAACAACTTTTATAACCGAACAAAATTAATAAGTTCAATAATTGAAATATAATTTTTTTCCTAAATAAGTCTAAAAGTAGGCAACAAGTTCAATAACATAAAATTAAAAACTTAACCTAAAGCGTGAGAGGTCGGGGTTGTTGTGTTATAGTTTGAATCACTAGCACCCAACATAGTCATCAATGATTGTATCATCTTTCTTTGCTCGGCTGCTTCCTTTTTTGCCTCATGTTGTCCCTCTTTTAACAATCTAATCTTCTCGTCACGCTTGGCAAGTTGTTGCCGCAAATCTTCCTCGTCAACTGCAGATACCGGCTTAGAGAAATCTCTTCGCCGGTCCTCTCAACCTCGCAGGTCTAACCGCCAAGCTACCCATACCTCGAACAACCGTACCTACCGACGGACCAACAATTTGCTCGATGAATTAGAGTCCTGGCAGATTCCGGAGTGCCTTCAGAAGCGTTCTTAATCTTCTCAATCTCTTCCTCAACAAGATTCTGTAAATACGATTCAAACAATTGTTTTTATTACAATTATATATTTTCCGTCAATCATCCCTCATTAATGAGTTGAAATGGTAAAAAACGAACTAAATTAATGTGTTTTTATAAAGATTTGGAAAAGTTGGAACGAAAAAGGGATAAAAGAATATTTTTGACAGCTTTGTGAGACTATGGTATTTCGAGCATATATCACTCGTTCGAGCTCGGATTTAAGTGATTAAAGATGATCTGGAAAGTTAACAAACGGTCCTACAACTTTAAGTTTTGAGATTCTGTAAATTCAAGCTAAATCAAAGCTAAAACGGGCGTCCAAGGTGAAAAAGTGATACTGGACAGCAAATGAAAAAAATATAAAAATCATGATCGCAAGAAAACAAAAGCTCATGTTTACTTACTTTACGGTCTTCACTTGTAGTGGTCTTGGCAATTGTACCAAGATAAGGAGCCACATGTCTGGTAGCTTCAAGGTTGTTAACCCTAAACCGGAACAAAGTAGGTCCCGATTTGTGCTCGATCCTATTTTTTGACAACCTTGCTTCCGTCATTCTTTTTTATTTATTCTACAACATGAGAAACATTTATTTTTACAATCTAAGAAAAGCAAAAAGGCATGGGAGTACATGCAAACCTTATAAACAAACTATCCAATATAAGTTAATGCACAAAACCTATATATAAAAGCCATATAAAAGCAATCGTAAAAGCTTCAGAGACAACGAGTTAGAACGAAGGCAATCCATAATCCAACTCAAAAAAAATTATATACTTAATTATTTACTTATTAAATACCTTCCATGTTTCTTTTTCAAAAAGTGTGCACAAAAAATCCCACTGATCTGGCCGATGTACAAAGTTCTTTGGGATTGGAAAACAGCCTTGCTTCTTATATAATGTGTGGCAATCAGTTTTCCACCTATTGTATGAGTGGCGCGTAGTTAGGTTGTTGGGTTCAAGTTAGTGCTTTAAAGTTGTATTCAAGTTTCTCCTTAGTGTAGTTTCCTTGTAATAGCTTAGCTTTTACAATTTCCTAGTATAAATAGTGATTTCCTTGTAATTGTAATTAGTAATTGTCATTAGCAGATTTATCAAGATTAAGTGCTGTAATTCTCTCTCTTCTCTCAATCTAATCATTCTTGATCATATTCTTTCTATCTTTGATGTTCATCATGATCTATGAAGATTACATCATGTTTGTATGAAATCTGGACTCATCAATTGGTATCAGAGCAAGCTGCAGCTGTTTGGATTTGAAGATATATCCATTTTACACACTTTTTGCACGAATTTGTTGAAGATTATCGATCTGTTCTTCACTGTTCTTGATATCTTTTTTCGTCCGGATTGGTTTTTGTGCCAAAATCGTTCAATTTTTGGGTGTTATTGGTAAAGATTTGTATTGTTAGATTYGGTTTTGTATTTCAAACAATCTTGATTCACACTATTTTGCATTTTAAACAAGTTTTAAGGCTGAAATAGTCGAAATTCGAATTTTAGCTTTCTGGAAAAAGTTCTTGAAAACTAATATTTTTTCATATTTTGATCCAAATTTTTGGTAAAAAATGTGAAATTTTATGTTTTTGCTTGAATCTTTATCCGTTTAAAGCTTGTGCGGTTTAACTTCCGTGTGCTTTGAGTTTGTTTTGTTATAGGATATACCGGACATCACTTGGGCGGATACMTTGACCGGTTTAACTAATCCGGCTGGCAAACCGTTGATGCTTTGTGTGAATTAGTTCATGCATTGTGCTATTTAAAGAATCCGGTTGATAAACCGTGTAACACTTGAACGATTTAGTGAGCGGTTTAAAAGTATCCGGCTGGTAAGAAAATTGTAACTTGAACGGATATTGACCGGTTTAACCAATCAGTGTGGTAAGTGTGTGCGATTTAGAATCCGTTTGGTAAGTCTTGGACTTTTGAGCGGTTTATTTCTACAATCGTATATATCTTGGACGGTATACATTTGAACGGTGTTTAACCTTGATCGATTTAATTGTTTGACTTTGATCGGTTTAAGTGTGTTTGATTTTTTGAACGAAGTTTGACTTTTTGATCGAATTATTAAGAGTTTGACTTTTGATCGGTTTAATTCTTAGACTTTGAACGTTTTATCTTTGTGCGATTTATATTTGTGCGGTTTATGTCCATGTGTTGTCCGGATTTCTAATCCGGATAACGTGTTAATTTTGTCTATCTTTTTGACCGGACTTGTGTAAACCGGATAACTTGACCGGATTACTAAACCGGACAAGTGCTTGTGTGCTTAATTGTCTAAGTGTTGAATGTATGCTTATTCTAGTTTACACTTTATCAGATATATATTTTTAAATTGATCTTTTAATTCAAACTTTGAACTACAGTTGATCCTATTTTTTCATACAAACTAAAAAGATGAGTTCAAAAGAAGCAATGGCTATTGGTACTGATACCAAGCCACCAGTTCTTTTTCGTGGTGATTATAATCAATAGAGAGACAGATTTCTGAACTTTATTGAAAGAATGAAAGAAGGAGAACTGATCATGCAATCTCTATTGGAAGGTCCTGCTGAATTCTTTATAGAGGTAGAAGCTGAAACAGTAGTAGGCATTCCTGTACAGAGATTACCTAAACGGAAGGATCAATATTCAGCTGAAGATAAAGAAAGAGCACATGCTGATGTGCTTTGCAAATCTTACATGATGCAAGCACTGACCAATGATATCTATACCAGTATTGATAGCTACAAATCATCTGGTCACAGCATGTGGGTCCAGATAGAAAAGATGATGATGGGTTCTAAAGTAGGAACTCAACTGAAAATTACAAATTGTATTTCTGCATATGAGGAATTCAAGGCTAGAGAAGGAGAAAGTCTTGATGATGTTTATAACAGACTTGCCAGACTGCTGAATGAGCTCACAAAGAACGGAATCTCCAAAACCACTATTGAGATAAATGTTAAGTTTCTTAACAATCTCCAGTCADARTGGAAACCATTTGCAAATCATATCAGATTTAACAAGCAGTTATCTGATATTGATATTCATGAAATCTATGAAACTCTGAAACAAAATGAACAGGATGTTTTGGAGATCCGTAATGAAAAGAAGAAGGAAAAGGAAGTTGCTGATCCTTTAGCTCTCGTATCTGAGAGAAAGGAGAAGAAATACAAAAGCAGAGCTGGGAAGAAAGTTATAGAAGTCAGTCAATCAAGTGAATCTGAGCCAGAAGAAAGTAACAGCTCAGAATCTGACTCTGAAGTAAAGCAAGCTATGGCAATGCTGACCAAAGCATTCAAGAAATATAAGTTCTCCAAAAGGCCACACTCGATTAATCAAAGATTCTCGTCAGGCTCAAAGTTTGACTATAAAGACAAGTTTGGCGAGAAGAAGAAATATGAAGAGAAGAGATTCGAGAAGTATGAGAGAAAGCCAGAAGAAGGGAAGAAATTTAGCAAAGGAGTAGCCGATGAGCATACTAAATGCTATAACTGTGGTAAGCTAGGCC